>NW_023270469.1:7091517-7303226 GCF_011800145.1 Mirounga leonina
AGGGGAGGGGCTATTCTAGGAAAGGGGAGAGCCAGGTGTGAAAGGCCGGGGCTTTAGGAGCAACACGTGGAGGGTGTATCTTTGATGACTTGTGCTTTCATGTAGACTTGTAAGCTCTGTGACAGCTGAGAAGACACGCGTGGCTTTACTATTTTATTACCAGAGCTAGGCATCTAATAGGCACTTAGTGAGTGAATGGATGTGAGTGGAAAGAGTGGAAGGGTTGGAGATTGGGACTGCAGTAATAAAGGTATGATCCGGAGGGATGGTTGTATAAACCACGCCCTTAGGATTCCTTCTATGGGTCTTCAAAGCTGCTGTGCTCTGTGGGCACGTAATAAGCATAAGGCACAGATAATTAACTTGGAGAGATAAGATTTATACTCCTGAAAATGTGAACAAACTGTGCAAGTTGAGTGGCGCATGTGCTTAACTTTGAGGCGAAGATTCAACTCCCTGCCGAGTTGTGTTCCAAAATTGTAAATTAGATTGAAGTCTTCATATCATTTTCCTTTAGAAACTATATTACCAGTGATCAGCATGCCCAAGACAATCTTCAAGACTTATTTAACCACTTCATATGCCTGAAGCTTAGCTCTGTATTCAGAAACTTCGCTTCCACCATAGCTAACAGTGTTTCTATTCGTTGATTTCTTCACTCAACACACGTTGTTAAGGATCCACAGGACCATCCATTCAGAATTCCAATTGAGACTGCCAGAAGCCCATCTTTCCCAGGCTGAAATTCTGACATAGATTCAAGATTCCTTTAAACCTGAAATTTCCAGGAAGATGGGGGGAGAGTGTAGGGCATAGTGTAGGGCCAGGGAGGTGGCAGGGAGTTTTAAGGGATCATAGCTTGCTTTTGACTTAAATGTCCTGGGTTTTTTACCTCTCCTGGCCCATCAACATCCCCCCTCCCCCATTAATTACCTGGGAATGTGTCAACCAGGTGTAGGAGTCTAGAGTAAGGCATTTGGAATCTGACTTTTTATATAAGCAATGGCAATTAGGTGGCATGTATGTTACCACTCTTTAGTCTCTGGCAGACATCATTAATCAACCACAGAACTCTTCCCTGCAGTGGCCAAGTTTTAACATCCTTCTCAACACAACACTCTAGTTGTGTTGGGACTGTTTGGAACCGACAATTTGGAACCTATTCTTCATCCCTAATATAGACAGTAAATATTTAAAAAATTAATAGACATAGATGTAAATGTAAATTTCTATAACTCTTGGTAGGAGTCTTTTTTAAAAAAAATGAAGTTTACCTAAATCGGTGGAATCAAGAATCCTGTAGATGAGATTTATATGCATAGGCCAGACAATTGTATAGTGAGGTGAATTTGCAGCCAGTTGGTAATTAGTAAATGCCCCACTATAAGGCATATCCACATGGCATTGTCCTTTACCCTCTCCTCGCCAACATTTTATCAGTGACTTAGATGAAGTTACAGGAGGTATGCCCATCAAATGCCAAGTCTTAAATTGGGAAGGCATGGCCAAACTGTGGGGTGTCAGAGTCAGATTTGCAAGTATCTAAGCAGGTTGGAATGATGGTCCAAAACCAACAAGAGGAAATTTTAGAAAGATCTGATCCATTCAGAGGTCTATATCTAGTGGGGAAAAGAGAGGAAAAAATTTTTTAAAGGAAATTAATGGCATGTATATGGAGTGAAGAAGACAGGGATTATTAACAATTCATGTGGAAAAAATGTAGAAGTTATAATTGACCTCCTGCTGAGTGTTAATCAAGATTGGGATATAGCTTTTTAAACATGTAGCAATCTTTGTCCAATTAATAGGTGTAGATTTCAGATCAAAGGGAGTCAGATTTCAAAATAGACATTTCTAGCCAGACCACATTTGAAATATTACCCTCATTTCCAGGTACTATATTTTAAAGACACTGACAGGCAATTGTGCATTCTTAAGATGAGGACATTTGAGATTCTCTTCTGAAGAAATAATAGCCATCTTCAGTTATTTTCAGGATTATCATGTTGCTTTTGGGAGGAACACCAGGAACTGAGGAGCATAAGTTTCAGGGTTGCCGATGTCAGACTAATCTTTAGAGCCACCAGCGGAATGAAACAAGATGCTTGTAAAGTAATGAGCTCTCAGTTATATGATGATAAAGCTCCATGGAAGTCAAGAAGTAGAATAGCATGACCTATTGATTTACTTCAAATCTGTAAACTAGGCATAATTTTACTATCAGAAAATATGACTATTATATCCATAGAGATTTCTGCATTTCAACATAAAAGTTAGAATGCATACCATTTGTAAGAAATCACATATCCACTCTTTTAGTTGATCTTTGATTGTTTCTTGTATACTTCTATTTTTCATCTCTTACATGAGCCGGAAGACAAGAATGGGCAATACAACTTGAAGGCATGGTTATTGGAGAAAATTTTTAAATTAAGACTGTTCTTTCCACTAACTGAATTCTTTTTTTTTTTTTTTTTCTCGTTAGGAAAAGACCACCAACATTCTATTTTAGTAGTGGAGCATCTTGATCCAGCTTGAACACCAGTGTTCCAGAGAAGCACCTAGCAATCTGGTATGCAGTAATCTGGCCATTTGACTAAGAATACTATGTTTACTGACTTCAGAGATGATTCTTACTTTTTGGTCATAAGGAGTCAATATTTTTCCCACGATCTTCCATTAAATGAATTAAGTACTGGGCGCCTGGGTGACTCAGTTGGTTAAGCGACTGCCTTCGACTCAGGTCATGATCCTGGAGTCCCGGGATCGAGTCCCGCATCGGGCTCCCTGCTCAGCGGGGGGTCTGCTTCTCCCTCTAACCCTCTTCCCTCTCGTGCTCTCTGTCTCTCATTCTCTCTCTCTCAAATAAATAAATAAAATCTTTTAAAAAAATGAATTAAGTACTTATAAAATGCAGTATTTATAACAAATATGTAAAGTGCTCATAACAATGCCTGGTGCATAGTAAGGGCTATTATGCAGCTCTTACTTTTATTATTTAATATTATCATTACCTGGGTTTCTTTTGGCACTTTGGAATATAATGTGACTAGAACTTCTCGTACCCTCACTGGGTCCAACTTCTATTGACTCCAAAATAGGGGTTTCCCCAATACTGCATCTTTGGCCTCCACTGTTTGTCTGTCTCGATATAGAGATAATATTGTCTTCCTCTCAGGTTCCACATATTCTCATGACATGTGAGAAATAGTTGAAGTTGCTGGAGATGGTTAACCTGACAGAGAGAAGAGTACGTGGGACCTTTTCATCCTTTTCATAGGGCCACTGGGGAGCTGAGGCAATGGGCCATCTTTGGATCAATGATTCTTCAATCCTTTGCAGTGACAGTGTTTGTAAATAGAATAGCACTGCTGGTTTTTAGCCACTCTTCATATCGTTTTTTTCCTTTCAGATTTCATTCATGTCCTCTGATGTCATATTGGAAAAGATTAGGATGTCCAAAGATATTTGACCTTCCATAGGTAAATGGAATTTTATTAGCATCAAAATGCTACTTTAAGCCTATGTGAAAAAGCCAAAATGGTAATTAAACAGATATTGTTATAAAAAGTTATTGATCTCTACCTCAACAGAAAATTTAACACGTGGCTTTCTGGCAGGGATCAGGTTAGGGTGAGAGAAAGCAAAGTGTGCGGTCCCCAGTGGCCTCTGTGTCATTACAAGCAAGGAATCCTCAAGAAGGCACTGGCTGTTCATCAGCATGCAGCTGGACCACTGGAGGCCACTGCCTAAGTCCAGGGATTCATCTCTGCAGCTTGTGGGGTGCCCAGGAGGAGCCTCTGTCTGTAGGAAGGTACTATAATCATGCCCATCTTAGAGATGAGCAAACGGACCCAGAAAAGTAACTTGCCCAAGGTCGTATAGGTACTAATAGGATTGGAACCCTGGCTGTTTGGCAATCAAGTCTGTGCTCCTGACCAGGATGATAACTTCCCATGGGTGATTCAGTCGGTTAAGCATCTGACTCTTGATTTCAGCTCAGGTCTTGATCTCAGGGTCGTGAGTTCACGCCCTGCGTTAGGCTCCATGCTGGGTGTGGAGTCTACTCAAAACAAAAACAAAAACAAAAAACAAACACAAAAGGATGACAACTTTCCTAACTCTGTGACTGATTATAAATGCCAGGTTCCATTTTTCAACCTGGAAAAACATGAGTTAAGGACAGATGGTATCACCCTCGTCATCACTGCCGCTGATCCCACACCTGGCACTAGTGTGCTGGGGACGCTTTGATACAGGACCACAGACTGGGTGGCTTAAACAACAGAACTGTACCGCTTCACAGTTCTGGAAGCTGGAAGTCTGAAATCAAGGTATCGGCAATGCTGGTTTCTTCCAAGGGCCGTGAGGGAAGGATCTGCTCTAGGCCCCTCTCTGTGGCTTGCAGTCTTCTCCCTGGGCCTCTTCACGTGGCCTCCCTCTCTGTGTGTCTGTGTCCATTTTCATAAGGACTCAGTCATCCAGGGTGGATTAGGATGAGCGGACCGACCTAGCCTAGAACACATGCTCCCCAGCCTCGACCGGTATCCAGAGTTGCCAGGAAGGAAAAGGAGGGAAAGTGGCCAGGTAACACATGCCCACCACACTTCCCATGGTGTTAGCACAGTAGCATCTGGACTTTTTTGGAATGGACAGCAGGGGTGCTTAAACCTACATTCCTTGCCGCACTCTACCCCATGATGAGGGATAGAGCCTCTGCTAACATCCTCCTATCCTCTTTTCTTCAATCCCAAATTTGCTCTTTAATTAAATCCATTAGTCTTTCCGATTAGCCGTATCTTTTATTACATCAATATCCGGCAATGGATGGTTTTGTAATGTTTCTTCCAGTCTGTTCTGGAATGTGTCTTGATGTTATTTTGCCTGAGTTATTGATTCAGTTTTTAAGAAATGAGTATTACAAACTAAGTGCAGCCCGCATTTCATGCTACAGGAAGAAGATGTTAAAAACCTTCAGCCACAATCACAGTAATGGATCTCTGTCAGAAAAATGAGACTGAGTTAGAAAATAGTGAAAATAAGGAAATTCAAAGCCCAGAAGAAACAGAATTAACCTATACTTGCCCAGATGAAAGAAGTGAAAAGAATCATGTTTGTTGTCTTCTCAATATCAGTGACATTACGCTTGAACAAGATAAAAGGGCCAGCGAATTTGTCATCGGAACTGGATGGGAAGAAGCTGTGAGTATCTCCTTGACTGAGGTGCCTCATGTGTCTGTGTTTTGATGTGAGCCTTTCCTTTTACTTTTGCCAAAAATAGTTATTACTAAAAATGTATAAGCAATGAAATACAGAAAACTTAGGAACAGAGGTAAAATATAATGGTAAGAGCAGTACCTTTCATTGGGTATTTTTGGCCAGTTAGCGTTGGCAAGCACAGGACTAAATGCTTCACATACATCAATTCATTCAACCTCTCAACAGCCCTATGAGGCAGGTATTATGAACAGCCTCAGTTTTCAGACAAGGAAAACGAGGCACCCAAAATGTGAAAGAGTGTGCCAAACATCACCCAGCCGGGGGCCAAGGCAGGGCTTGAATCCAGCTCTGCCTGGACTCCAGAACCCAAGCTCCTTAACTGCTGTGCTAAGCTCCCCAAGAGACCTGGGATTTCTGTCCTAGTGGTTCCACTCAGAACCCCAGGGGGTTATTCTTAAACGATTCTTGGAATCGATAATGGAATCCTAAATTTAGAACTATAAGGAAATTTGGTCTAATGCAGTGATTCTTAGGTGATGCTTGGCAATGTCATGCAACTGGGGGTGAGGGGAAGGGGGTGTTACTGGCATCTACTGGATGGAGGCCAGAGGTGCTGCTCCACATCCTACAGTGCCCAGGATGGCCCCCACCACAAAGAATGACCCAGCCCGGTCTTAGTTCGGGGCTGCTATAACAGAATACCATAGACTGGGGGCATACGCAACAGACATTTATTTCTCACAGTCTGGAGGTTGGATTTCCGAGATCAGGGTGCCAGCATGGTTGGTTTCTGGTGGGGGAACCTCCTCCTGTTTTGTGCTCACAAGGCCCTCCTTCGTGGTGCAAGTAGATCTCTCATATCCTCTTATAAGGGCACTAATACCATTTTGAGGGCCCCACCCTCTTGACTTCATTAACCCTAATAACCTCCAAAGGCCCCACCTCTAAATACTATCACTTTGGGGATGCGGGCTTCAACAGAGGAATTTGGGGGAACACAGTCATGCAATCCATAACATGCCCTAAATGTCAGTAGTGTTGAGGTTGAGGAATCCTGATCTAATTGGTTTATTTTATAAATATGGAAACTGAGGCCAAGACGTGGCAGAGCCACTCCCCCAAGTCCACTTGACAGTTGAAGAAGGAGTCGTGTCTTCAGGACCCTCCTCTTGTACTCTCTCTGTGGCACCACCCCACCCCCAGCTGGTGCACAGGCTCATGCCCACTAAGGCAGGGTTACAGACAGTTCTGTTTGAGGATTGGAAACTTTCCAATTTAGAAGGTTCAGTTTACTATTGAAAGTCATGACTTTGAAATGTGTCTGTCCAAGGGCTGTTGGAAAAGATTTTCTATTAATTGGAAGAAATGCCACATGTGCCCCATGCTGAGAGTATGTTTGCCTCTCACAGTCTGTCGAGGATGATCGTGCCACACCACCTCCTCCTTCCTGCTGCCCATTGCTCTTCACTCCCTGCGCACCAGCCCTCCCTGGCTTCTCAGGCGGCCTTGTCCCAGGAGGGGTGTCAGAGGCCTGTCCCACCAAAGCCAGCTTCCGGCCCTGGCTTGTGTCCCTTTGATACTTCCTGTATGGGTGCCAGGGACCCGTGGGCCAGCATTTAAATGAGGACAGAGAACACTTTGCTGGCAGCAATTAGTGAGAGTTGCCTATGTTTGCAGAGCCAAGGGACCTCTCAGGATGGGGTGCCTCAGGGCTGTACATTTTTGACCCAGACCAACCCAACCAACATTTAGCTTACCTGTGACAGCCCACCTGTGAGAATCCAAAGACCCAGGTGTCATTGACCCCCATCTCTGGACTTGGATGCCCTGCCAGGCCACCGGAACACCCTATCCTCTATAGATCCTCTATAGCAGCTTCAACCCAAGGCTCACCTGGGGTGTTTTTAAAACCACCCGCCCAGGTCCATCTTGTGAGTATTGGCTTAGTAGGTTGCTGTGGGGCTCAGGAATCTGGATTTTTAGGCAGCCGCTCAGATGACTCTTAGGGTCAAGCAAGTAGAGAACATTTGCTGATTCATCAGATGCACCTGTTTAATAGATTAAATAGAACATCTGTAAACATCTGTAGAAAGATTAAAGTCCCAGAATTTAGGTTTCCCTCAATAAGTATCCAGCTGAGTAAAAGTTGGCATGCTACATAAGCCTAGCCAGGAGACAAATCCCCCTTGTCTGGCTGGAGGAGGATGGTGGGGAGGGTGCAGGAGGGGTGTATGGGGGTGTGGGACTTGTCTCATTCCAGCTGAAACCACCTTCGATAGAGAGACCAGTTAGCCTGAGGATCTGTTAGCTAATGTGCTGGGACCCTTCTCTGCAAAAGCTGGAAAGTCACCTGGGAAGTCAGGGTTGAGAGCAGTGAGGTCTGAAGCAAGCAATATGGTCCTCTTGAAGACCCAGTGCCAACTCAGCAGCACATGACGGGCAGGGTTCCAGAACAGAAGCCAGAAGAGTAGGCTGGGAGAGTTGTCCTTAGGCTGTCTCAAGAGTGCAGCTCAGGGCAGTGACCTTACAGCCCTCATATATAATTGCCATCTAAGAATTGGGACTTAACTATGCAAAAGAAAATGGGGGTTTTTGGTTGGAATATATTTGAGGTATCAGCACAGCTCTGGTAAGGGCTAGGACTTCAGAATAAGAAAGGTCAGGTTCAAATTCACCACTCTCAGGCAGTTAACCTCGGGGAGGGCTCCTGTCCCATCGCTCCAAATTCCTCATCTGTAAATTCTGGCCAGAGGGCTGTACGAGGAGGACAGGAACGCCTGATTCAGTGTCAGGCACTTACTAGACTTTTTGAAAAAGTGATGCTTCGGGGCGCCTGGGTGGCTCAGTTGTTGAGCCTCTGCCTTCAGCTCAGGTCATGATCCCAGGGTCCTGGGATCGAGCCCCAAGGCAGGCTCCCTGCTCAATCAGGAGTCTGCTTCTCCCTCTCTCTCTGCCCCTCTCCCCGCTCCTGTGCGCTCGCTTTCTCTCTCTCTCAAAAAAGATAAATAAAATCTTTTTAAAAATTGTGCTCCTCTGGAGCACTTGGGACTTTGTCTTTGGAAAGTAGGCTTTCTTGCCAATTCCAGGAGAAAATGTAAGGAAATGTAAGGAAATCTTGTCACCCAGAGACTTGACAAGGATGTGTGACCTTCCCAGACAGGACACAGTGAGATGCAAGTTAAAAAATAAGACAGCCTGGGCACCTGGGTGGCTCAGATGGTTAAGCGTCTGCCTTCGGCTCAGGTCATGATCCCAGGGTCCTGGGATCGAGCCCCGCATCGGGCTCCCTGCTCAGTGGGGAGCCTGCTTCTCCCTCTCCCTCTATCTACTGTTCTGCCTACTTGAGCTCTCTCTGTCAAATAAATAAATAAAACTTAAAAAAAAAAAAAGAAAGAAAAAGTGATTCTTCACACCGGAATTTGGGGAGCTGAGCACATGGAGTGAGAGGGTGCAGAGGTCAGGAGGGAACGATGATAAAGGGATGTTTTTGTGCAAGATGACCAAGGCTGGCTCCTCACAGCCTCTCCTTGTCCCCTGCGTGGGAATGCACAGACCTTCTGAATGTGGCAGAACTTGCCATTGGCTGTGATAACGTTTGGAACTGCAGTTTCCACCTCTGTATACTGGGCATCAGAATACCTGAATTATAGTGCTGTGGCGTGGGTTAAATGAACCAATGCCAATGCCAATGGATCCTTAGCTCAGTGCCTGGAACTTAGTAAAAGCATGGAAACTATGTTTGCTTTTTTTTTTTTTTTTTTACACATAAGTTTGCCAGATTTAGCAAATGAAGATACAGGATGCCCGGTTAAATTTGAATTTTGGTAAACAGTACCTAATATGGTTAGTGTTAAGTATGTCTCAGATGTGGTCCTGATTTTTATCTGGCAACTCTCTTTAACGGTGACATTTGTGGCAAGCTCAGCCAGGGGACTCTGGGCATGGACGGATTGTGGGGGTTGGGGGCGGGTGGTGCAGGGGTGCTGGGGAGTGTACCCTGACTCCGGGACCTGCCTCTGCTCATCGTCTCTCCCTCCCGCCCTTCCACACGGCAGTCTCCTGGGGTTTGGTTAACAGAGCCTGGTGGTCTGAGAGAGCCTGGTAGGGAGACAAGTACAAACAGTTCTGATTTTATTTTAAGAGTCCTGACTTTATTTTGATGTTTATCTGAAAACATATAGAGTCAGCACATCAAGATGGCCATGTACAGATATTTTTGCTTAGTCTTTTAGTATTAAATCCAGTTGCTAGTATTTCAGATTAACAAATACTGTTACAAATGTTATTACTTAGTATGAGGCTAAAATAGTGTTAAGATTAAAAAAAAAAAGGTGAGTCAATTTTAAGAAATATATCGGTTCAGATAGGATGGCCAAAATGGGGGTGTGGCCACAGCTGGCCAGCTAGAGTTTGAGCAGCTCTGCCGGGAGTAACATGCTGCTTTATTTGCAGGTCCAAGGCTGGGGAAGGACTTCTCCAACTGCCTGCATCTGGCCCAGGAAGAAGCTTAAAAAGGCGAGGGTGGGAGAAAGTACCAGCAGCTGCTTACTCTGTGGCAGTCTCTCCCAAGGGAGCGCTGAGGCCAGGCCTCAGGCCCAGGCGGAGAAGTTGGGGTCGGGGGCTCCGGCTGAGGTGGGTCCGGAGAAGGATCAAGGCAGCCCCTCCCAGACTCAGGGGACCCCTCCGGGCCCCACCGCTGCCTCCAGGGAGATTAGCAAGATCTGCTTTCCCCCCTATGGTCAGGGAGAGAAAAAAAGTCTGCAAATAAAGGAGTTTATTTGGTGCAAGGAAGACTGGGCCACCCCTGAGGCTCTTAAGGGCAAGGACCCCAGAAGCCCCAGCAGAGGTCCCTCCATCTCAGACTCCTTGACCTCCAGGGCCCTTTTAGTTCTACCTCCCCTGAGGGCTTCACCCCCAAACGGCTTGGATGTTCTGGGTAAGAAGAGTAAGAACTTCTTCTTGCAGCCGGAAGAGAAGGTGCTGAGTGTGGAAAAGGATGAGTGTGTGGCTTGTGCATATGGATTGAAAACAGTTGACGGGAAAGGTGAAAAGAGACCCATTGAGCTGGCCAAGCACCCCAAGGGCAATGACACACTGCCTTTCCCTCCCCGGGTGGCCCCGACATCCCTGCTGGCCGATCCGGAGCGGTGCTGCCTACACTGGTCGCTCCTGCCTGAGAAAAACCCGATGTGCCCTCCCAACCCCAGCAATGTGCGCTGTCTCGCCACCGTGCAGCTTTTGCAGAAACACGGAGTGCAAAACTACAAAGCCAAATTCAAAGCCAGGGAGCCAAGACCTCCCGTCAACACCCAAAAGCGCATTCTCACGGAGGCCAAGCAGGAACACAGGCCCCAAAATTTGGAGACCAAAGTGTTCCCGAGAACTCTCTTGCCATCCCTCACCGTGAGCAGAGTTGTTATTCCTGTCTCCACTCACAGACTGCTCTGAGTTGCTATAATAGAATTCCCTGGGAATAAGCACTGTTTGAATTCATTCATCCTCTCCCTGTCTCTCTCTCCCACCCCATCCCAGCCTTTCTTCCTTTCTTCTCTTCTGCCATACTCTTCCCGCCCACCCGCCCTTCCCTTATCCTTTTTTGCAGTAGAACCAGAGGAAATTGAACCTCATGGTAGGGGTTTTGATTTAGTCTCAAAACCCCCATATTTATGTGTCACCTGCTTCTGTTGCTCAGCCATTTACAAAATGCAAACGGGTAATGCCAGTCTCAGCCTCTGCCTGCCTTATCTCTCTACTCCCCTTAGAAGCCAAGTGGATGGTGGGGACTCTGAAGGGCCGCCCTCAGTGATGCCCACGGCAGCCCCGAGCCAACTGGCAGGGGCTCTTGCTGCCCCACCCCCATGCCTTAACCTGAGTGTAAGGGCTTGTTTAGACCAAATTGTTTCCTGATCTTTTGAACCAGGCAAGTATCTATCTGTTGATTTATTTTCTCTTGCAACAAAGATCTGGAACATTGCTTTAATAGGTAACTCCAGCCTGTGTCCAAATAAATATCCTTGTGTCCAAGGTGTCATATCCTTATATCCATGGATATATCATATCCACTCCATTCTGCGTATCCCAGGGTTTTCATATACTTATGTTATAGCCTCGTGCTAGTCTCCATGTCTGCAAAAGTTTTAGCCACAGATCTATAAAGCCCATCTTGGGAAGCAGGTTAAGAATAATTATTTGAAAAAAAATGTCACTGTGATTATAATTATCACCCCACATGCTTCCTCCAGGCTTACCTTGCATCTAATATTTGGGAACTCACAACCCCAGACAGACTCTTACAGAATAGGGATGTTACTTTCTCCCTTCTGTCCGCCTTCTTCCCTCATTTTACCCCAATGTGTATTTCCTGAAGTTGTATATAAATTAAACATTTGTAAATGAGTTATATTTTAAGTGCCAAGTGACAATGCTATGTAGAGAAATGCTCTGAAAAACCATTTTGTAATATGAATAACCATTTAGCTGCTCTGTAATTACATAGTTTGCATTTGCTTAAGGTAGGTTGTACTTGAACTCTGGACTTTCTGTCCCCTAAATGATGGGTAGACAGATTATATGACTGTATTTGTAAACATCTGCTTTTCACAACTGGTCTTTGTAATGTCTTTTCTCTTCGTTTAGGTTTTTTATTGTTTTGTGATTTCTATTTACAAAACACCAGAAATGCAGAAATGGTTATAGTACAAGTGTCATTAAAAGGTGTATTTTGCCTACTGAGGTTGGACACTTTTTTATAGTCTAGAAACAATTTAGGTTCTGCCCACCTCTTCTCTGAATGAACAAACCATCTGGATTTTGCCCCCAAGAAACTCTAATTTCCCAGTGTCTGGAGCATGAGGTGTTGGATCTTGTGCTCTGTGAGGACTCTCCAGCTCTAGCCTGCCCACCTAAGTCAGTGGTTCTTCAAGCCCCCTCTAATAAACAGCAAGATCATGACTAAGCTCAGTATGTAAAACAGGCAAGAGTGCTGATTAGGAGGGAAGCGCATCTACCAGCATGAGCCAGGGATAGAGCTCACCAACTCAGCCCAGGGGTGCTTACATTTTGAGATCTTGAGGCAGTCTGAAAACACTAAGTTAAAACAAAAAAAAATTTTTTTTAAGATTTTATTTATTTATTCATAAGAGACAGAGAGAGAGAGAGAGAGAGAGGGAGAGAGGCAGGCTCCCCACTGAGCAGGGAGCCCGATGCGGGACTCGATCCCAGGACCCTGGGATCATGACCTGAGCCAAAGGCAGAGGCTTAACCGAGCCACCCAGGCACCCAAAACAAAAATTTTTTTTAAAGATTTTATTTATTTATTTGACAGAGAGAGAGAGAGAGAGAGAAATAGCACAAACAGGGTGAGTGAGGCAGAGGGAGAGGGTGAGGGAGAGGGAGAAGCAGACTCCTTGCTGAGCAAGGAGCCCTATGTGGGGCTTTATCTCAGGACCCTGGGATCATGTCCTGAGCCAAAGGCAGACAGTTAACCGACTGAGCCACCTAGGCGTCCCCAGAATATTTCTTTCTTAAGAAAAACTCTTTTGTTGAGTAAGGGTTATAAATTCTATAGATTTTGGGGCAAACATAATGATTTAGAATTAAGAGGAGGGCTGGTCTGAACAAAGGAAGGGCCCAAATTTAAAGATGTGTAGTATTCTTCTTTTTGAGCAAATAATTAGTTTGGCCAGCAAAATATTGACTAAGAGATTCCTCTATGAATAAATATGAGTGTTTTGCATTTGGCATCTCTTTAGGTAATTTTTCAATTAACCTGATTAAGCCCTTCTGGGATCTTATTTGCATTAGCCTGGGTTTAGCTTGTTTTCTGTGGATAAAATCACTCCAGGTTTTGCCTGTTTCCATTCAGATTAAATCAGGATGTCCAGACTGGTCTTTGATGTCCAAGTCTAGATAAAGGAAAAATGTCTAATAGAATGCAGTCCCCATTAGGGTTCTAGGTCACCAACAAAACTTTCAGGGGAAATCATGCCACTTAAGGGTGTTAAGCATGTTCTAATGATGGCAACAGCCCTCTTCCTATCTCAGGGTAATGGTCTTAGTTGGGTTTTGGATCCTCTAGTCCTCTCTAAACCAAGCATGGAGGGCTGTGTTTCACCTGAACCTCATGCTATTAGTTTTGGATGTCTCATTAATCAAACTTTCCAAACTCCTATTTTTCTCAAAACTTTAAAAATCACCACGTGGAACTGTGGCAGCACCTGACACAGGGCTCCTGCAGGGCCCGAGGTCACCTGGGTGAGGCCGGGTTGAGGCCTGGGGATGCTGCTGAGGGTCTGGGTGAGGCAAGGGAGGGCCTGGAGGGGCAGGGAACCTGGACAGACAGAATCTTTTCTGACAGAGATGAAGGGGTGGCACTTTTGAAGGGCAAGGGGAAGACTTTAATTCAGAATAAGGCCAGGCTACACTTGGACAAGTACATAGGATTTTGGTTACTCAGGGAGACTTTCCCTAATTTTTAGCATTAATCTTTTTATTCTGGACATGGCCCCCTTTTGTGAAATTTACCTGTACCTCAAGGACCATGCTATAAAATGATTGGAACCCAGAATCAAATTGCCTTTCACTCTCCCTTCCTCCACACTTATGAGCTTCAGGACCCAGAGAGACCACAGAATCCTAGCCCATCTCTCTGGGTATCCCCAGCTGGCCAAGGCCAAGCTGCACGACTGGAGGCCTCATATCTGGGGCTTTTTGGGGTGTCTGGGTTTGGGTTCAGTGCAACTTTGGTGCTGCACTTTAGGGGCTACTGAAGATCAAGGTGGGAAATAAACAGAGGGGCTCCTGTGGCTATGACCAAGGGCATATCAGGGCAGTCGCTGGTACCCCAGGGAGTACTCTACCATTGTCTGCCACGCTCACTGGGATGCTGGTGCCAGGAGACTCAGTGCCGTTCTTTTGGTGTCCAGACTAAGCTCTGCCCCAAGCTCTACTACCAGCCACACAATACGGTAATTCCTTTGAATTTACAAGGCACTGTTCTAAGAGTTCTAAGCCCCTTCTGGGTATTATTCTCTTTATCCTGAGCAAATGCATGAGTGTCAAGGATCATTTTCTCCTTCCTTTGTCCCAGGCCTGGATAATTCTTTGTAGGGACTGTTTTGTACAGACTAGGATATTTAGCCAGCATCTCTGGCCTCTATCCACTCGATGCCAATAGTATCCCTCAGTTGTGAGAATCGAGAATGCCTCCAGACATTACCAAGTGCCACAAGGGCAAAATCAGCCCAGTGGAGAACCAATGCTTTAGGGAATCCAATGCCTGTGTTTGCAGCTTCTCTGACAGTTTTCCTTACAAAGCACAAGCCTTGGCACAGGGACAAAGGAAAAGTGGGCGATGTCTGGCTTGCCGCATCCTGCAAAGCACAGGTGTTCTGGATCTAAAGCCCCCTGGTGCTCTCAGTTTTGTCTTGGTCCTTCAAGGTCTTCTGGTGGTACCTACCCAGGTTACCCCCACAAGGAAGCGACCACAAGCCTGCTTTTTCTCTGAGACCATCTCATAATGACAGTAGGCCCACTTAGCCAGTGCCCAGAAAAGCTGTCAATATTCCCATATTTGTGTTTTGAGAATGTGCATTATTGCTTTGGCAAGGTTTTCAAGAAAATTCCATGATGTTAAGTTGATGTATTTACATGTAATGCCATTGTTCAGAATTCCCTACTCTCAACATTCACTGCTTATGCCAAATCAGCGTGAATATTAAGAGGTGGCCAACACTGCGTGTATCACTCCTTAGTAGCCACTGGCAAATTGATAACATCACACATATATATGAAAATAGTCCTTGTTCCCGATTTAGCTCAAACTACAAACCTTTCTTCCCCGTGTATTTTTTTTTTAAATGAAACAATTTCTCTGCTTATGACTGTTCACTTGAAAACATACCATGAACTAGTCATATTTTTAGTACCACAGGACTGTTAGCAATTTTATTTTAGTCTGCATGTATTCTGAAGAAAACTAGAAATCAAACATTTAATTCGGGATAAATACCGCCAGTTCTGATACTGTTCATGGCTCTGTGAATGTTTCGTTTCATTCCTGACTGATTTCTCTCATGTAACTTCAGGAAAATGGAAAGTCAGAGAGATCCTTATGGTAGCGAGAGAACATTAAATCTGAAGACTTACTATTTAGGCACATATCTCGTTAGAAAACAGTGATTTAAATGGTTTTAAAGTAGAACGCATCTTACCAAAAAGGTAAAAAAGAACAAATAGGCAGCAATTTGCCATTAATAGCACTAGACTCTCAAATACAGCTAAACAAAAATTGTTCCCATGAACTGAAATAAGCCAATATAAATAATCCCGAAAGCATAGTTGGCTTAAGTTTGGATGGTTTCTTAAAAGTGTACTTTAAGGGGCGCCTGGGTGGCTCAGTCAGTCTGACTCTTGATTTCGGCTTGGGGTCATGACCTCGGGGTCCCGGGATCAAACCTTGCGTAGGGCTCAGCAGTCTGCTTGTCTCCCTCTCCCTCTGTGTCCTCCTTCCCCCAACGCTAGCGCACACTCTCTCTCTAAAGTAAATAAATCTTAAAAAAAAATGTACTATAAAATCTTAATTTCTGAAGGCTCACTTTAAATAGGGAGGTGTTATTGCAGTGCATTGGAAGGTTAAATACCCTTTGTGATTACTTAATTAAGATGCATTTGACTTCTGCCAAGTTTTTATTGCAGCACAAGCTCTACATTTTCTGAAGTCACTAAATTTCTCATTACAGCACAGGAAAAAGAAGATAAAGTAGGAGGGGGATGACTTTCAAATTCGGTCCTAAACAGCAACATGTTTGAGAGGCAATCATAAAACCAAACAAGGATATGGAAAAAGCAATGGATCACCAGAAAGCAAAGAGTAAAAAAGCTGCAAGCAAAAGCAGTAAAAGATGCCACGCTTGGAACAAGGTCTTACTGACAGATATCAGGCGAAGAAGCTCATGCCTTTATGACAAAAACAAAAAGCTTTGTTCACATTGAAACGACATATTTACTTTTGAGAATAACAAAGTCACCATGGAGATATATTTTTCAAAAAAATTTCATTTTCTCAAATATTTTTTACAATTATTTTGTTTCTTTTTTGTAGCATTCTGTCCCCTAACATTAACTTTCTTGACAGTCACATACCAAAAGTCTGTGGCAGGGCCTCAGCAGTAAGTTTCTGCTATGCCAACCTTCACTATTTTGACTTTGTGGACTTAGAAGAGTTACAAATGTGTGTATTTTGTTATTAGTAAGGCAGTATAAAATTTAGAGTTTTTTTTCCTGAAGTTTGTTGAAAGGAATGAATATTGGTACTCTTTAAGTGTTATAGACAATGCTTGAATTTATTCACGTGGTTTGGGCCTTTGCTCCTTTCACACACACGTTATTAAATGTAGTGCAACAGCTGTTAGTTTGAGAACACTGACAACCTGGGAATCCCCTTCATCTTTAGCCTACCTCTCCTGATATGTAAGCTAATACCTCAGGGTCGATCAGTACTGTTGACACAACTGAGAGAACCCTTCGGATTGGAACACTGCAACACAAGCGTATTTACTTGACTATCTTCTTGGCAGTAACAACATTATACTAGCCAACATCTTGATGAAGAAACTAGATGAAAATCCACGTCATTTAACAGTTTTTTAGATGTTGGGAGTATGAAGCCAGAAGACAGACATGCTCTTTCCCAGAGCCAAATCTGATCAGCGACACTTAACGCACTTCCGATGCGAACACACACATCTGTTGTGAAGTGTAAGGAAAATTAAACTGCACGAATACTTGAGACTTCAAAGCTTTCGTCCCCAAATCCCCAAAGGTACACATTTCTCCTCCTCTTTTAAGAGGCCTCCGACAACCCGAGTGAGGAGCACTGCTTGAAATAAAGCAGAGTAAATGCTCCTTAAGAGTCAATATTAGATGGCAGGTTTTGGTGAGGTTTGGACTGGAATTAAGGTAAACCTTCTAAAACTGAGGCCATAAAGGATTACTTGAAAGTATCACTTGAAAGTATCACCCTGTCCATTTGCCACTACTAATAAAACAACTTCACAACTAGACTGACATGGATACATTTTCTTCTGTTCAAAAGAAGCTTCAAACCTTACTGAGCATCTTTCAGGTAAGTCTACAGAAATTTTCTGTTTTTATTTCCCCTATATATCAAGGAATCAGAAATACAGATTGGGCTTTTTGCAAATTAGTGACTGAGCAAAGAACTACTCATATTCTAACCCTCTTACTTTTGCTCATAACCTAGAATTACATTATTTACAAAGATAAAAGGGACCCCGTTACAAAATGATGCATGTCACCTTTGGCAAATGCATGAGTTGGAGTAATTGCCTTTGAAATTCTTCAAAAACTCAAAACTGTAAGGTGAATAGCTTTTATCAAAAACTCCACATCAAAATAGAAAATTTAGTAATGGAGTGTCTTTTCATTTTCTTCTACTAGGAAAATTATTAGTATAGTTTCATGAACAAAGGTAAAACAGTAATGAAAATAACTAGGTACAACCATTCCATCCTGTGACTATCAGAAGATGATGGGTTTGTGAAAAGTCAAGGCAACAAAATAGGTCACATTATGAGTATGTCAAAGAATTCACAAAAAAAGGTAGAATTCTCACTTCTCTTTAATCACTGAATTTCAGTTTTTACGAATAATCTTAGGACAATTCAGGTAACTAAGGTTTTGGGAGGGAACAGTTCTTGTACATGAAGAACTGACATGCTCAACTGTTCTGTAAATAACTCTATTGGCTGGATTATCAAACATTTTCACAGAAACAAATTTTTTTAAAGCCAAAGATCACTGCATTTATATTTACAAAAAAGCCATAAACAAACATGCACTTCTCCTTTACTGGGAGAACTGAAATCAATGTTTGAACATTAAGGCAGTGACGATTCTAAAACAATTAAATTCTAAGTTAAGGCTTTATATTTGTTTTGAAACCCCTAGTCATAGGCCACTGTGACCAAAGCAAACTCTTATCAGGTTGGGTTCATCTCTCCAGGATATGTTATTTACTCACTACCAACTATTCTTCTATGGGATAGGAATTAGTAGTAACATCATCTATTTACTTGGGGCTATTAGTCCACTCCTTAGGTTTTATTTTGAGGATTTTGCCTTCAGCAGCATAAGCATGTGCCACAGAAGGAACTTTTTCTTAATAAACTTAGAAAACGTACTGGTTGCACCGATTTTTCCTTGACTGAAAGTTGGACAACAATCCTAAATACAGTAAACCTCCAAAGCATATATGACCATGCTCCCATCTAAAAACATGGATGTTCTTGATTACTGAAATAACTGGTCTTCACCTCCTTTTCTTTGCAGACTGGTATTGCCGTCTAAACAAATAAAGCAACAAAATGCAGAATACCTTATTTTAGGAGGATCTGTTCTATACTTGCTATCCTCAAGGCACAAATAACATCCTTGCTAGGCCAATGTCTTTCCTTATTCAAGGAAAAGATGAGAAGTGGATGAGAAGATTCACTTTAGAATAATTGTTGATTGCACACTTGCCCTATCAACTTACACTGAAATTTAGCAGGCGGGGATGTCCTTTTCTCTTCCCCCCCCTTTTTATTTACTTTTTTTTAACATTTAGAGAGACAAAACTCAGATCCAGCCTATGGGTACACTTTGAGAAGCAGCTGTGGGAGCACCACCCTCGCCTACCGGAGAGAGTAGGAGGGATGTTCCCAGAGCACACTCCAGTAGGAGTTTCCACGGCTGGAATGACGTACGGTTACTCAGACTAGAAGGATCGCTATTTACACTAAGTGCTTGCCGCTACTTCTTGAAGCAGAAATTTTACAGCAACATGTCTTGTGAGGAAAGCACTGTACACTTGGGTTGGTATCAGCAATAGTTCATGTAGAGGAAGAATGGCATTGACTACATGGTCTCAAAAGCTAAAGACAGCTGTAGTTCTCCTTTGTCTTCAAGCCAGAAAAAAGGGAGATGTCAAAGCAGATGAAATCGCAGGCAGCAGGAGTCCCACGCCATCGAAGCGCTGGCACTTACATCTGACGTGTGGCATCCCATTTCTTTAGATTTACTATCAGGAAACAGGAATTTCTAACACTGTCAAATATTGTAGGTGCAACTTAAGTTAAGCAAGACACATTTCCACTGAAATGTTTTGAAGATCTGAAAAGTCTGTACCCTAGTACCTGGTAAGCTTGGCTTCAGCTAATTGCTAGATGGGTTTGAAAGGTGTGAAATACACTTGTGTTTTTAAGATGGGAAGACTCACTATGACAGGGCAAATGTAGGCAACACAGAAACAGTATTTTTAGATCAACATCTTACACTTTATAATACACTCACATTTATACACAAATTTCATGTTTACAAGTACAAAAGGCAAAGACCCTCCAAGAATTGAAGTAAATGCATCAGTAACTACATTCAATAGTGTTAACACTGTTGTCCTGCTCTCCATTTTCCAAACCCAGAAGGAAATCGTAAACGCCGTCGCACGCTCAGACTTCATTTTTAGAAGTTGGAGACCGTGTGTAGTTCCGCACACGTCTGGGTTTCTACAGAGCTGAACTGAGATTCCATTGTGTTCCAGGCCAAATCGGCCAGAAGAAAGTCATCCATGGCTGTTTGAGTTTCGTTGCTGGTGAAGAACAAGCTCCCCAGGGTTTCGAAGCCAGAATTCATGGTCTGTGTTTCTGTACTGTTCAATTGAACTTTGCTCTCTACAGCAGGTATGTTTTTAGCAGCAGAGATTCCTTCAGTTTGGGTCTCTGTGTCAGATGAATCAGTACTCATGGAAAAGCTGGAGTGCTTCAGAATACTTCCCAGAGGCAGGTGGGGGCTACTGTCTAAAAAGAAGTTTAAGTCTGTCTGTGTCTGCGTGTCAAACATTTCAAGGCCTAAGAAATTAGAATTTCCCCTACAACTATAGGACTGAGCAGATGTGTCTGCAAGGAAGAAGTCCGTTTGGGTCTCTATGTCCAGTGATTCCAAGACAGGCTCGGTGGTCATGGTGTTAAGCTCACTCTCTTCAGTTTGAGTCTGGATATTTGAGGCAGACAAAAACTCCTCAATATCAAAATCGATTGCGGGATTCTGGGTCGGGCCAGATGGGAGCTGGGGGTCAGGTCCAGTATTTGTGTCAGACAAAAGACTACGATTGTCCAGTGTCTGACTGGGCAGATTACTTGACAAGATGTTTTCTAAATCGCTTAATAAATCTATAGTTTGGGTCTGGTTATCTGTCATGTTCTGTGAAGGAAGCATACTGTGCTGTGCACTGAAGTTTATAATCGGTGCAGATTTCTCAAGATCTTGATGTAAAGTCTTAGGGTGGTTCTGAGGTAACAAATCATGAGCAACGGTCTCCGCTACTAAGCTGCTGCTTATAATGCTGTCTGCAGAAACACCGTAGGGTGAATGGACGCTCCCAAAAATGTCAACAGCTTGGTCCATCTGTACTTGGTCATCTGTCAGACCTTGCATTCCACTGGTCTGGGTTTCTCTGGAGATCCCGCCTGACTGGTAACAGGCATCTATAAACGCATCAGTCTGAGCAGCTATGGATGAGGTCACCTTAGAACTGGGCAAAAACGTTTGCGTATGAACACTGATGGGAAGGGAGACTTGAGAACCAAACGTCAAATCTGTTTGAGAACAAGACGATACAGAAGAATCAGGCCCAGCCCACTGTGTGGAAGGTATGAAGGGTTGCGTGGCGTAAGACAGCTCTGTCTGTACGTTGATCGAAGAAATGCTGTTCTTCTGATATGTGTTCCCTAGTTCTTGTAAAGGATTAGACAGGCTCTTCCCCAAGTTCACTTGAACACCTGTACTAACTGGCTCCACAGCAACAGGACTTATAATTTTTGAAAGAGGGAGACTTTCCTTAAGACAGCCAGCCTCTGAATCTAGGCCGAGGATCAGGGTTCCGATTGACAAGGGCAGTATGTGCACAGCGCCCGGGGCAGAACCCTGATGATCGACACCCAACACCACAGGCTGGGCCGAGGAGTCGGCGGTAGGCACAAAGACAGGCATGGGAGAAAACTGCATAACAGGAAGTTTCACCAGAGCCACTTTGGGCTTGGGTAAAAGCAACTTCTGAGGGTATCTCGGAGGTGTTGTAAGAGTCTGCTTTCCGGCATTAGAGCTGCAAGAGTCTTCAAAAGAAGCGACCAGCTTTGTATCTGAAGTTTCCAGTTCTTGAGTGTCTGGTCTTGGAACTGGTTGGGTGCTCAAGGACTCGGTGGGCTTACTGGACAACTTGTGGCTGGGCAGGCAGCTCTCCATTTTCCTTTTCTTACTAGGTGGATCCCTGAAACCAAGGACAGAGTAAAAAGAGAAAAACGAGTTTAGGCCGCAGCTTTCTTCTACTCTGGTGCGGTCTCTTCAATTACTTACGAATGCTGCTCCCCACACCTAGAGCAGAGGTCAGAATCCACCAGGTGAGGAGAGATCAATCCTTCTGTGCCCCTCTGAGAACTGGGCCTACTATATGGTGGGCAGAAGTGCAGGAACATGCGACTAGGGAAGGAGGAAGCACATCTTTTTTGGGGGCATACCTCTAAGTACTCTAGCACTCAGCTCTGTAAGCACGAGGAAGTGAACAGATTATTTAATGCAACTTTTACCATTCCTAAAGTAGGAAGCTATTACTCCAAATATAAATTTGACCTTTAAGATGAGGTACAGTTTCACGATAAAACTTAACTCTTCAACAATCTAACATCCCTCTGATGGAAAATGCTGGAAGTTGGGATTTTCAATTGGGAAGAAATAAGGAAGAACAACTGGGTTAGACAGATGTGGATCCTTTGCTAGTACTGCTCGCTTTTCCGAAAGCTCCCCTCTTCCACGTCATGTTTTTTCTCTGTTATTCCTCCTTTCTCTCTGCACTAACGGCTTTCCAAAAGTTTCATTTGACATTCTTCCCACAGCGACCGACTCCTGGGCCACCGCTTCTTCCCCTTTACCTGTGCTCTGCCGGGATCTCGTGGCCAGTGCGGTAGACGTGGGACTGTAATGCAGTTCTGCTGGCGTAGGGGCAGCCGCACGTGCACTGGAAGGTCTTGCCGCAGTCCTCGGCATGCCTTTTCAAGTCCCACTCCGTGCCATAGGAATTGCTGCACTTACTGCACTTATGCTTCTTTTCAGCATGCATCTTCATAAAGTGCTAGGAAGAACATAGAAGGGACGAAAGTGGAAAACCACATCTGCTCAAAACATTTCAAAAACCATCCCCGTACCTGCATTAACGATGACTTTGCATGACAAACTAGAGCAGTCTACATCAAAAGAAGGAAAAGCAGGCAAACTGCAGTTTATCACATGCCCCTTCTCCGTGTCACTGCTGCTTTGGGAAAAGTGAGGACCCTCTTTGGAAGCAGTTCATAGTACCTGCCATTTAGGTTTTATAAATGAGTGCCGCAGGCAGGAAAAAGTCCTTCCTGCTTTTCTCAGGACCCCTCCAGCCAACCCTCTGGGAAGTATTTCAGCTGCCGGTCTCTGCCAGTCCTACGTGACCTCTTTCCCCACTCACTGGGCCCCTCCCTACTCCTAAGGCAGCTACTTCTGGAACTCTTCCTGACTTCAGAAGCTTTGTCCTTCCTTAGGAGAACTTTTCCTTTGTGCTTTGCTCCTCTGACCTAGGAGGCACACAGAGTCACGCAAGAGATCTGGAGTACACATTTCTCATTTGCTGCTGAACCGCTCTTCTTGTCTTTCTCTCTAAACCCTCTTCTGGACATCTCCTCCTCCAGAACAAGCCACGTCTCCTTCACTCTGGTTACACTCCATTCACGTCTTCCCCCAACAGGGAGACTCCTCGGTGGCTATTCTCACAGGCAGCTTTCTTGGAGAGTTCTCCAGTTACGTTTGGCGAGTGACAGAATGCACGTTAGGTTTATATCACCTGAATTTCATCCTCAGAGAAGTATACTTAAGACAAATAAAATACCTGTTTTACGAGAGAAAATTGAGAAAATGGTCTGTCAGGGCCTCTAGGGCATCCTTCAATTGGACAACAGTAGAATTTCGGTACAGTTTTCAAATCTTTTCTTATTGTTGGATTTACTATACCATCCTGCAAAAGAAAAAATTACTTTAAATAATTATTAAACAAACAAACAAACAAACAAACAAAAACCCAATGGAACTGGCTGGGACCAGAAACAAGGAATGACTAAAGATGGGCACAAGGGATCTTTTAAGGGAGATAAAAATGTTCTAAAATTAGATTGTGGTGCTGGTGGCACAACTATGTGAATCTACTAAATAATTAAATTATTCACTTAAAATGGGTAAATGTTATGGTGAGCTAAATTATAGCTCAATAAATCTGTAAAAATTTTTCAAAACAAAAAAACTCCCCCATGTTGCTAAAAAATCTTCTATCCATTCCTTTAAAACTCCTCCTTCTACACTTAAAATCTCTGTCTTTAAAGCCAGCTTTCTCTGTTTGTAAGTGGTATACTCACAGTTTCTCAGGCTCAAGACTTTGGTACCACTCTAATTCTTCCCTTCCCTTTCATCCCACCCTCCCTGAAAAAAACCTCCTTTGACTATGGTCTAGGCCTTCCTCCTAGCATCATGACTTTCTCTGATCCTTAAACCCCTAAAGTAGCCGAAGCTAGTCGACACAACTTTTTATACAGCAACTTGAATAGAGTCACCATGCTGTGTTTGAAATTTAATAATCATTATAGTAACCAGTACGTATATAGCTTTTATTACTGTGTCAGGCATTTATATATATTAACTCATATAATCCTCATCATCCTTTGTTATTAAGTATGTGACTGAATTTTTGGCTGGGAGTTTAAAATAACTGGTGACTTAACTTAGCTTGAAGTGCTCTGTCTTGGTGCCCTCGATGAGCTCACATACTGCAGGTGTGAGACACCTATGACCTCCAGTATAATTCCTGTCTGGACCTAAAGGAAGGTAGTGGTGGTGGCGGGGGTGGAGGGGTGGGGATGGACCTCTCGACAGGTCACTGGAAACAACTGGACATGTACTCATGTAACCAGGGCTCAAGGGTAAAAGAGCACCTGGCTCCGGGGGTCCCAAAACAGACCAAGTCTGGCCACTCACCGCTGACACAAAGGCAGTGAGACAAGTGGTGGGGAAACAAGAAAGGGATTTATTTCAGTGAGTCCAGCACCGGGAAGACAGTGGACTCACATCTCAAAGACTATCTCCAAAGTGCTGAAAATACTTTCAGGTTTACGTAAGGAAAATGTGGGACAAAGGTCGGTGGGTATGTGCAGGCAGGCAGTAAAGGTCAGGTCAGTCGCTGTCTTGGGGTTAACCACGCGGGGTCTTGCTGGTGTAAAGGCAGTCCCTATTGTTGAGAGAATAGTTTGGGTCCGCATCAAGGGATGCTTTGCCCCCTGGGTCTTTTGCCTGAGTCAAGAGATAAGCTGGAAAGAAGAATGTAATCAATTAGAAAGTACAGACTGAGGTCAAAGTGGAGGGAGTAGAAGTCCCTGTTCATGCAGGCCACAGCATCTAGTGTTCTGATGAGAAAGGATTCATTACTGTTGGAACATGTCCACTTCCTTCTCTACCATTAATGTTTCTGGAGAAGTGAGAAATGAATGGTCATGTGGCTAAGACTCCTTCCCTCTGCCTTCCCAGTAGATCTTGAGAGGAACATGTTGATCTTGTTGAGTCTGTGTCCATTCATTTAGAGGGGAAAAGAAGCTGTTGTTTTATTTTTACACAGCACAATTTATCTTTCCATATCAAATTCAATTAGTCCTCCATGTCTTCCACACTGGTCTATCCTTTTACAATCCTACTGTTTAGATATTCATATTCATTTGGGTTATTTAAGGGGTCTCTTACATAATTTTCCTTCCTCTTCTAATATTCTACCAAATTTGACATTCTGAAAACTTATTTGTATGTATCACCTAACGGCATGTTATGCCTCCAATCTCCCATTATAACCATATATTTTTCTGTTCCCTTTTCATACACCATCCTACTTAGCCTCACATTCTTCCCACTTCCAGTTGCACCATCTATGAAGGCTCAATTTGTCCTACATTCTCCTGGCTCTCTTAAGGCAGACTGTGATGGCGGAAGAAGCACTTGGGCTAAAGACCTATACACCACCTCTACCACCAATTAGGGGTGTGGCCTTAACCTCTCTGAGCCAGTTTATTCATTTCTGAGACAGATACAATAGTTAACTCTCAGGATTATCTTGTATTGGATTAGCATAAAGCGAGCCCAGATCATATTCTCAATAAACACTCCCTTGTTCTGCTTACCACCACCCAGATGTAGAGATCTATTTCCTGTTTGAATTCCAAGATAATAAAACTTAAGTTATTTTAAATATTACCATTTTTTCTAGAGTTCCTGTCTCTCCAACTAAATTTCTTTTTTTTTTTTTTTAAAGATTTTATTTATTTATTTGAGAGAGAGAATGAGACAGAGAGAGACAGCATGAGAGGGGGGAGGGTCAGAGGGAGAAGCAGACTCCCTGCTGAGCAGGGAGCCCGATGCGGGACTCGATCCCGGGACTCCAGGATCATGACCTGAGCCGAAGGCAGTCGCTTAACCAACTGAGCCACCCAGGCGCCCTCTCCAACTAAATTTCTTAAGGGCAGAAACTATTTTGTACACCTCTTGGTATTGTCTTAATGTTTAAAGAAGAGAGCAATTGCCTGCTAAATGTAGAGGTTTTTTTTTTTAAAGATTTTATTTATTTATTTGACAGAGAGAGACACAGCAAGAAAGGGAACACAAGCAGGGGGAGGGGGAGAGGGAGAAGCAGGCCCCCGCCAAGCAGGGAGCCCAATGCGGGGCTGGATCCCAGGACCCTGGGATCATGACCTGAGCCGAAGGCAGACGCTTAACAACTGAGCCACCCAGGCGCCCCTGTAGAGCATTTTTTGAAAGGCAGTCCTGGTTTTCAACCCTGGGGCCTGTGAAAAATCACATGAGACACTAAAAAAAAAATCTCTGTCTGGTTCCAACTCCAGGTATTTTGATATCATTAGTTTGGGGTGGGGACTAGGGATCCATATTTGGTTGTTCAATCTCCCCAGATGATCCCAAAGGACAGTCTAGCCTTGGAACATCTCGTATAGTGGTTAAACCCTTGGGTTCTGGAATGTGGACTGCCATAGTTTGAATTCTCTACCTTGCCACTTTCTTGTGAACTATCTTGGTTTCGTTATCTATAAAGTAGGCAAAACAGGATCTACTTCAGGGCTGTTGTGGGGATTTAGTCAATAAATAGGGTTTGGAACAGTGCTTATCACATAATCACTCAGTTATTATTGCTGACATTTGCTGTGGAGAGTTTTGTTTCTTCTTTTGCTTTTTGCCAACCAACTTTACGCCAATGATCTAATCTAAACCAGGACTTTACATTAAATACTGTCCTTGTGGAAGTTGGACTGAAAGGCCCTTCTGTTAAAACACTGGCAGCTGCTAGCTTTAATGACAAGTGACGTGGTCTCTTATCACCAAACTCATCCTATTCACCAATTCATCTAGCGTTTGTTTGTTCGTTTTTTAATGAAATACTTTCAGTTAACTTATTATTTTTCCATCTAGTGTTATCAGCAAGAGAAAACGAAATGTGGGTAGAATATTAAGGAAGACTCAGAAATCACTTCATTCACCTAATAATTATCAAATTCCTCTTAGTGATATGCCAGGGAGATGGCCCCTTTCTATGTTCCAGGCTGTTCAAATGTTCCACAAAACTTCCTATAAGTTCACTACAAAATTAATGCTCACTTCTAATACCCTCTCAACTCTGCTTAGCATGCCTTTTATTTATTTTTTTAATTTTTAATTTTTATTTATTTTTAAAGATGTTATTTGTTTATTCATGAGAGAAAGAGAGAGAGAGGCAGAGGGAGAAGCAGGATCCCCGCAGAGCAGGGAGCCAGACGTGGGACTCGATCCCAGGACCCCGGGATCACGAGCCCGTGATCCAAAGGCAGACACTTAGCCAACTGAGCCACCCAGGTGCCCTAGCATGCCTTTTATTATCCCTTTTTAAACTCCCAAGCATGTTCTCAAATACCTGTTCACTTCACTTTTTAAAAGTTAATGAACTTTTTTTTTTCTGAGATGTTTTAGGTTCACGGCAAAATTAAGTAGAAAGCACCGAGAGTTCTCATATATCTCTCCCTCCCCAAACATGAACAGCCTGTTCCACTATTAACAATACCCCCACCAGAGTGGTACGTTTGTTACAATCAATGAACCCGCACTGGCACATCATTGTAACCAAAAGTCTTATATTAGGGTTCATTGTTGCTGTTGTACATTCTATGGCTTTTGACAAATGTGTAATGGCACATATCCACTGTTATACCATCACACAGTATTTTCACTGCCCTAAAAATCCTCTGTGCTATACCTATTCCTAACATTTTCCCTTAAACTCACCCTGGCAACCACTAATCTTTTTTGCCTTTTCCAGAATGTCATATAGTTGGAATGATACAGTATGTACACTTTTCAGATTGGCTTCTTTGATTGAGTATACACCCGACCTAAATTTCCTCCATGTCATTTCATGGCTTGATAGCTCATTTCTTTTTAGTGCTGAGTAATATGCCATTCTCTGGAGGTACCACAGTTCATCTATCCATTCACCTACTGGTGAACATCTTGCTAGCTTCCGAGTTTTGGCAATTATTCACTTCTCTTTATGTGTCTTCTACCACCTCCCTCACCTTTCCTTTCTCACTGTTACATCATTAGTTCAAGTCATCCTGACTCTGGACTTTTATCATTAACCTCTTAACGCATTTCTAGAACTTCAATCTCTTTTTCATTCACTTTGCCAGATTCCTTGTTCTAAAGTATAGCTCTCATCATGTCATTACCTCACTCAAACATTTTTAGTGGCACCCCAAATCTACCCGAGTCCAAATTTCTCTAGCTTGAGACATTCAAGTCCCTTACTATATATATATAGCTTTGAATTGTCTTTCTCTTCTGTTACTTACCCCTTTTGTCTAATGGAACTACTTAAAATCCCCAAACCTTTTCAAGGAGAGGAATGTATTTGTATCTTCTCTTGTATTTGGGAATGTTTGGACAGAATAAATGTTCAAAAAAAAAACAAAACTGGGAGCATTATACTGAACATGTTCATGTGGCCATCTAAGCCAAAACTGTATCATGCACCAGGATGAACCACTGAAGACAGCCGTAAAGGACATCAACAATCCCCCTGTGGCCTCTATTATAGGCATGGCAACAACCTCAGAGTGTTCACTTTCCTGCTTTCTGAGGGCCAACTCCTCACCGTCCCCATCACCATCTCCCCATCCCAGTTCCACGGCCTTCCTGTCCTGAGACAACAAACTCAAAAGATAGGATGGCTGAGATGAGGATGGGGGAGATAAGAAATGGGGATGGCACAATACCACATGAACTGCAGTGAGAAAGTCATGTTCTATTCTGGCATCCTCTATATATGTTCAAAAACAAAATTCACCAGACTTTTCGAACTTTATCTTTTGTATGCATGACTAAAAAGAGAACACAAAAAATACTTCATGTTTTGCATTCCTTTTTTGGGTACGTTACATACAAAACATTTTAAAGTAAAACATTTCAAAAATATTTACGAAACATTTTAAGTAAAAGAATTTGGAAAAAAATCTGAGAGGAAACAATAAAAAAAGATGGAAAAAAGTAAACATATAGAAGAGAAAAGCAGGAGTAAGGACACACTTTAAGGAGAAAGGGTAAAAGGGAAGGATTTTAAGAATAGTGGGGGTGAATAAAAGGCATTATAACTACACCAGCACCTGACTGCCTTCACAGAAAGCATCCAAGAAGAAAATCAGCTCGCTCTGTTGTCTTCTCATTGTAAATTTAAAATTGGAGGTCTTTGTACAATATGGCCGATAGAGTGACTTGGAACCTTTCTTTTCCTTTTTTTTTTTTTAAAGATTTTATTTATTTATTTGACATAGCGAGAGAGAGCACAAGCAAGAGGAGCAGAAGAGGGAAAAGCAGGCTCCCTGCTGAGCAAGGAGCCCGATGCGGGACTTGATCCCAGAACCCTGGGATCATGACCTGAGCAGAAGGCAGACGCTTAACTGAGCCCCCCAGGCGTCCCTTTGTTTTTGTTTTTTCTTAAACAACAACAACAACAAAACAACTTCCTTGCTCATCATTAAAAGCAAACCCCAGACTGAACATAATACAAAATCCTTTAAGCCAGGTTTTAAAAACATAAATGCTGCTGGGTAAGAGGTTCTTTAAGGGCCCTCCTGTCCCCTTCACTGCTTTCAAACAAGGAATAAAAGAATCTCTGAGAAATGTCCATTTACTCCTACTCTTCCTTTCTCTTAATCCCCAGCTTTCATTTCCCCAGGGATCCCCCTGTAGGCAAGGATAGACAGGGCATTTCCAACTTCCTAACAGGAGATGAAATATAAGAACCCGCATAAAACCAAATGGCAGCATGCCCTTACACCTTACAATTCAATCCCCATTCTTACCCACCATCCTTTAGAAGGGTTTGTTAATTATTTACATTAAGAAGGGAGTATTTGTTTGTGGGCAGGGTACCTTGTGAAGAAAAGTCTAGAATAAAATAAGGACCATATAGCAACTAATGGGGAAGGGGATAAAAAGATTATCATAACCTAGAAAAAATAAAAACTAGGAAAGAAACTAAAATTTTGCAAGTAGCTGTAACCAAGAGAACCAGTAGGAAAAATTCCCACTGAATATTATGCAAATCTGCCAAGCAGCTATACTCAGACCACCTTCAGGGCAGAAAGTAGGCAGGCACTGGATTGATACTGGATTCTCTCCAAACAGCTTTCAAAACCACAAGAGCTCCCAGTCAGCTCTCGTCCCCAGGCCTCCTCCTTCTCCTTCCCTCCTTCTAATACTTTGAAAACAAGTGTCAAGAGTAATGTTTGAACTCAAGAGCCTTCTCCTCAGAATGCAGACGGAGAGTAGAGATTCACCACACTGGTATGGCTATTTTGTCACATAGGTCATGCTCATGAAAGAAAACGAACCCCTTTCCTCCAATACAGCAGATGCTCGGGGGGGGGGGGGGGCTGGGTGCTGTGGTTAGAAAGCCAAAACAAAGCAGGAAAGTGAGCCTCTTTGACAAGAAAAAAAACCAAAAACAATGATGGTTCTGGGTGAGATTTCTTTAATTCCTCCTGAAACAGGTCTCCCTAGTGATCTACGAAGGAAAATCAGGAGAGCCCACTTTTCCCTTCAGCATTTTTAGTTCAGAAAGGGATCTTGAGTGCACTGTGCTGTCTTCAGACAAGAGATCAGTATCTGAAAACCGGCTTAGAAATGGGAGAATGACTTCACACAGGTTCTAAGCAAGGGAGGATACCGCTGCTTTGAAAAGTCCAGTAAAGATTTGATTATCAAAATTTGTATTTGCTTCAACTCCTCCTCCTTCTTAAGCCTATTATATTTTATATTTTGTATGTGCACTGTGTATTGCATGTGTTTGTATATTTCGTATATGTATGGGTATCTTCAGATATTCGTAAACTTAACATATTTTAAAAAACATAATTAGAAATAAACCTATTATATGCCAACACACTAGTCCTGAAGAGTAAATGGTATCTTTGTGCTGAACAGATGCTTCACAAAGTCTTGAGAGCGAGAGCGCTCCAGATAGCAATTCCAGAGAAAAGGACACTAAAACTGTTACAAAGCGCTTGTTAGAGTGATCTTTGGGCCAATACAGTCCTGGTCAGACAGCTTCTCTTGTGCTCAGAGATGTAGAGTGTCCTGGTTGTTTCTCAGGGAGGACATGATACTAAAAGTGGGTGATGGCCGTTGTATACAAGTTGAGAGAACCAAGGGACGTAGAATTCCTACAAACCATGTAGTTCACCCACTGAAATTAAAATATAAAGAAAAGGAAGGATTTCGTTAAAATTTAGTTAAAAATGAGAGAGAAAACACAAGATCGAAGACCATTCATTCCCGAAGACCACTGAAGAGTTACCGCACTTGGGTCCTGGGAGAAAGGGAATCTGTTCTGAGGAAAACTGCAGCCCCACCTGCAGGGCCCTCCTCAGCACATTTCCGGACTGGACTCCCTCATCTTCACAGGGGAACGATGTTGCATCTGTTCAGCTGGTGCGGGAGGGGGATTCCCTCTCCTGGGCAACACGTCTGTCCTCCTATAACCTCGAACCTCCTGGCAAATTAAATTCTTATCAGAAGCCTGATTCTAGGGGCGCCTGGGTGGCTCAGTCGGTTGAGCGACTGCCTTCGGCTCAGGTCATGATCCTGGAGTCCCGGGATCGAGTCCCGCATCGGGCTCCCTGCTCGGCGGGGGGTCTGCTTCTCCCTCTGACCCTCCCCCCTCTCATGTGCTCTCTCTCTCAAATAAATAAATAAAAAAAAAATCTTAAAAAAAAAGAAGCCTGATTCTAAGGAAGTCTCCAAGGAGGATTTACCTGAAGGGCAGACAGGACATGCAACACGCTAGGTATTTCAAACTTACTCCTGAATCAATTCAGGCCATCAAAAGCTACATTCACAAAACTGCTTTGAGTATCATGCTTTGGAATTATGTCACTGTTGACACAGAGAGAAGTGAGTAAGAAGTGGAAGCAAACTTCCTATTGTAGCGACCGGGAAACTGTAACTTAACAGGTCTAGGGTGGGGCCGCACATCTGGATTTTCAGTGATGGGCACTAAAGGTTGAAAACCACTGCCCCATTTTCCAGAGGGTGGAAGGGACGCTCACACTACCGTCATTTAACATACGGGTTGCCTTTTAAAAGAAGACCTGGGGCGCCTGGGTGGCTCAGTCGGTTAAGCGACTGCCTTCGGCTCAGGTCATGATCCTGGAGTCCCGGGATCGAGTCCCGCATCGGGCTCCTTGCTCAGCGAGGAGTCTGCTTCTCCCTCTGACCCTCTCCCCCTCATGCTCTCTCTCTCTCAAATAAATAAATAAAATCTTTAAAAAAAATAAATAAATAAATAAAAGAAGACCTGGAGCAATCTCCCTTGCGTCTCATTCCTGAGCAATCCCGAGTCTATCACTGAAGGTGCGTCGAGGCAAATCTGCAGCTCCCTTTTGGGCAGAACCTAAAGGCCTCAAGGGGTATCGAGGGTGTGGTGGAAAGCCCTCGGGCTTTAGACCAGGTTTAAATCCCAGCTCTGGTCCCGCTGCGCAACCCGCTTCTCGCCAGCAGCGTGAGGAGGAGGATGAGACGGACCTCACGAAGCTGCCGGAACCACCCCGGTCCGCGTGTCGAACGCCCGGGCCGCGAAGCCAGGAGCCAGCAGTCCTGGCTCGTCCGAGCCCGACAGCGAGTGGCATGACACAGTGATTTCCTACTGCGCGTTCCCGCGCGCTAGCTCCCACTCTGCCCCGCCGGCACGCCCTGGCCGGCGTGGCCCGTTCTGTGGTGGGACGCCGGCCGGCGAGGCTGCCCACACACGGCGCAACCCCGGCCGCGCCCGAGCCCCCCAGCGCCAGGCCCGGGGAGGCGCCGTTCCGCGGCGGGCTCACCTGCAGGCGGTGGCTCTTGACCAGGTGCATGTTGAGCGCCGGGCTGTTGGGCAGGATTTTGCCGCAGCCGCGCACGGTGCACAGGATGTTGGTCCGCACGGCCCGGGACAGCTCGCTCACCGACGGCTGGATCAGCTCCCGGGCCGGAGGCGCCGGACCCGCGGGCTGCTGCCCCGCCGCCGCGGGCCGCGGCCGGCTGCCCCTCAGCCGCCCGGGGGGCCCCCACGGGCCCGAGGCGGCGGCGGCGGCTCCCCTCGCGGCCGTCGGGACGGTCGGGGCGCCCGAGGCCAGAGCCGCGGACCCCGCCGCCGCCGCCTCAGAGGCCGCCATGGCTCCCGCACGGCAGAAGGACCGAGCGAGCGGGCCCCGCCTCCCGCCGCAGCCACTTCCGGCAGGGGGCGGGGCCTCCAGGCTCATTAGCATCCGGCGGCGCCGGGACGGCCGCGGCGCCCCCTGCCGGCCATAGAAGAAGCGTCTGCGGGAAGCCGCCGCCGGGTGAGGCAGGAGGGTTCCGAAACTTAACAGGGGTTCTTGCGCACAGGTCGAAGGTATTGGTGGTCCCACTAATGCATTCTTCATCTTCCCACAAAACTTAACCTTGGGCAATAACTGGATAGAACAAAAAGCAGTACGTTCAGGAACTTTATTTCCCCAAAGATTAGAAACAACCCAAATATTCAATGGCAGGAGAGGCAGTAGTATGTTAATTACATCTACTGTTTATTGAGGGCTTACCAAGTGCTAGACATTGGGGAAAGCACTTTTCATTTCCTATCTCATTTTGTCCTCAAAACAAGTGTAGCGGGTACATACTATAAGTTTTCCCTCATTTTGCAGAGAAGAAACTAGCCCTAGGTCGCATTGTACAAATGAATGAGTTGCTATGATTGTGTTAATCATTTTAAGGGAGGCTGGATTTACTTGCCTGTATCTTTTTTGTTTTGCCTTGTTTTTGCCTGTCTCTTAACTGCTGAAATCCGATTACTATTTAGGGGACAGTATGACTCAGGGCAGGGTTCCAAAACCTAAGTACTTAGAAGGACTAGCTAGACCAAGTAAATGAGCAGAGGAGGCCAGGTGTAGACAAAAGGGAGAAGTGAGGACTGTAGTGAAATGGAAAATCTATCCTTTGTTTAAAGGGGGGCAGCTGCTAACTCATCTGTGGTATCGTTAGATTTATTTTTCAAGGTTTTTATGTGAAAACTTCCAACTTATATATCAGCAGCTGTACTAGTTTTCTATTGCTGCAGTTACAAGTTACCGCAATCTTGGCTTAAAACAACACAGATTGTGTCAGAGGTCTGACACAAGTACTAGGCTAAGATAAAAGTGTGGGCAGGGCTGTATTTCTTCTGGAGGCTCTATAGAAGAATCTTGCTTACTTGCCTTTTCCAGTTTCTCAAAGTCAGTAATGGTGAGTTGAGTCTTCATCCCATCACGGACTTCTTCTCCCTCTGCTCTCTCCTCTTCCTGTTCCACTTTTTTTTTTTTTTTTCCCTGTTCCACTTTTGAAGATCATTGTGATTACAGTGGCTCCATTCAGGAAGTCCAGAATAATCTCCCCTTTGCAAAGTCCCTTTGCCTTGTAAGGTCATGTATTTACAGATTCCAGGGGTTAGGATGTGGACATCTTTGAGTAGGGGGCATTATTCTGCCCATCACAGAAGCTAAATCTGATTTTAAAAGTACTGTGGGACAAACGAACAAACCCTACAACCATGTGTGTGGGGGACAGCATCTACAGGCTATTGTTTCTTTTGGTACGTAAGAGTACAAGCTCTTGAATCTGACTGCCTGGGGTCAATGTGGGCTCAGCTACCTACTAGCGTAAGCCTAAGCTTCGGTATTCACTGGAGTAGAATTAGACTAGTAATGCTGCCTGTGTTATAGGATTGTTGTGAAAACACGATAATGCACATAAAATTCTTAGCTCCGACAGAGTAGGTACTCCATAATGTTAGCTATTCATTTTTGGAGACCCTACCTAATGTACAATAAATTCCTTTGGCCGTAGAGGTCCTTGGGTCTGCACTTATTGATCCATCTGTTCCCAAGACTGCATCTGAATGCAGTATGTCTCTGGATCATCAAGTACGTAAGAGATGTTCCAGTGCAAGACAGTGACATAGGAAGAAATTGAACTCACCTCCTCCATGGAATACACCAAATTATACCTATTTATTTTTTTAATTTTTTAAAAGATTTTATTTATTTATTTGAGAGAGAGAGAATGAGAGAGAGCACATGAGAGGGGGGAGGGTCAGAGGGAGAAGCAGACTCCCTGCCGAGCAGGGAGCCCGATGTGGGACTCGATCCAGGGACTCCAGGATCATGACCTGAGCCGAAGGCAGTCGCTTAACCAACTGAGCCACCCAGGCGCCCAATTATACCTATTTAAAGAATAATTCCTCCTAAAGAAGAACTGAGGGCCAACTGAACATCAAGTACAAAAGAGAGTTCCATGTACTCTCATTTCCTTAAGTAGGTGCCTCTGTCTGGGAGGGCCATAGGGTACAGCCTCAAGTGATTCCACTATAGGCTGGATAATATGATTCGTGTCTTCCTTGCTCAGGCTCCGATTGCACATCACTGCCAAGCACCCAGGAGGGCTGTGAGCCTGTTAGAATCCATCTGGGAACCTGCAGGGCCTCTGTGCAGACCTAACAGAGGCATTCAGGCACCGAGCAAAAGTGCCTACCACATGTGCGCACAGAGGGACAGATGCTCGATACCACGTCTATGTCTTCAAGGAAATTAGCATTATTGAGCCCCTGCAGACTCAGGGCCTCACTGTGAGATAATGGAAGTGTCTATGTCAGTTGCTAATTACATCTAAAAACATATATTTCACGTATCTGTAATCTGTAGACATTACCATTACATTATAAAGCATTGTTCAGCCCTGCTTCTCTGATGGTATTTACATATTTGTATATTAAGCCTGTTTTTGATTTTCATCAAAAGTAACCAATGTACCAGTTTTTAAATATCTTCATTCACAAATTGGTGTCTTTGTCTCTGCTTTGACCACTGGCTGACTTCATTCTAATTGTTCAACCTTCTAGCAGCTGGAGGCACCTGTATGTTGTTATATGGCTATTTTATCTCTGGCTTTATTCTGTCCTTCTTGCTTTTTGTTTGCTTTCCTATTTGCCCAGATTGCCTCACCTTTTTTTTCATCATCATTGTAATATACGTTTTTATATCCCAAATCCTGTGTGGAACAAAATAGGGACTATATTTTGAAATGTTATTAAGAAAGTACATGCTATTTAGTGATGATCACTGAAAAATTTCCATCAAAAGTAATTCATATACCAGTTTTTCAATCTTTATTCACAAATCAGTATAGTATGGTGAGTCTGCATGTATGATAAAACAGATTATGACAAGTATCATATTTACAATGAAACTATTACTTTATATTACTGAATCATCTGATGTGCTACCCCCCGCAATCACATCATGGACACAACTCTACCCTTTGAATGGACCAATTTTATGATTTTCCTAGAAAGTTTTGAGTTGAGGATAGCTTCTCGCTGCTTCTTTCCAGGATCCAAGGCTTCAGACAAAATCCTTGGAAACAAGCAATTAGAACCTGATCTCTCCAGGATGGAGGAAATGAGTGAGAAAAAGGACATGTCACTTTTTAAAGGCCCACAATTGCTATGCTTTGCAGGATATGGGGGAGAGGGGTACACAGTGGAGGAGGAAAGAATCAGTCCCAACAATTACACTGAATGTTTCTGAACTGTCAATATCAATAACTAATTTCTAAAACACAAGTTCATAAACAGAAGCTATCCGGCTAGCTGTTGAATGAAATGCACAGGCAATAGTCAAAGAGATGCTGTGCTTCCAAAACCACATACATCTTATTTATCTCTAATTTTAAAATAATTCATTCCCTTATTGGGTATGCAAGTAAGCAATGGAGAAAGTGGTGCATCTGCAATACCTGAAATTAAAAGGAAAGAAAATGAATCAGTTTAACAATGGCTGAGATTCGAGGGTGGATCATGGACCCCCATGAGGTGCAGAAGCAGAACATGCAAAATAGGGCCTGAGGGGATAGCGGACCTGAGCCAGGAGAAAGCTCAGAGGTGATTAGCCAGTAAAAAGAGAGGATACATACTACCCGAATGTAGTGTGTTGTTAATTCTTCCCGCTGTAAGATAAGCTGACTACTTACCAGCTGGTGCTAAGGCTTTCAGTGCTTCCAGGAGATGTGGGCTGGAGAACTTTATTAGGCACCGGAGGGGCTCTTTTCTCTCCGCCAAGATGTCTCCATTGAAGTCACTTTTGAATTTCGTTTCAAGCTGTCAACAAATACATTTACAAATAATTACTAAATAAATCAGCTGGAATGGTAAACTATACTGAAATCAGGTTTGCATTTCATTAATTCTTGTCATCAAGAAATACAGGGATTAAGGGGGGGGTGCGAGACATTTCATTTGCTAACTGCAAATGTAGAGGGCAACCAGTGTGTCAAACGATATCACACAGAAAACACCTTGGTGCCTGACACACAGGGACCTGGGAGGTGAGTTCAACCTTCTGGTGACCTTTACCTGGGCGTTTAGTTTGCATTCCCTTTAAAAAAAAAAAAGATTTTATTCATTTATTTGAGAAAGTGTGCAAACATGAATGGGGGGAGGGGTAAAGGACGAGGGAGAAGCAGACTTCCCACTGAGCAGGGACCTTAAGCACACCAGGTGCACATGGGGCTTGATCACAGGACCCCGAGCCAAAGGCAGACACCTCACCGACTGAGCCACTCAGGCGCCCCCTAGTTTGCATTCCCTTTTTTTTAAATTAAATTAGCCGAATATAGTACATACTTAGTTTCAGATGTACTGTTCAACAATTTATCAGTTGCGCATAACACCCAGTGCTCATCACATCCTGTTTGCATTCTTAATGGCAAATTAGCACTATCTGTTGTAATTGGTCCTTTTGATGTAAAAATGTCATGTCTTTTGAGTCACTATCACAATCTCTTTTTACCTTATTATGGAAGATTCCAAAAGTACACAAAAGTAAGGAGCACAGTATAATGATTGCCCGTGTGCACATCCCCCAGCTGAAACCATTATCAATTCAGTTGGTCTTGTTTCATCGACGACCCCAACTCCCTGTTCCTTGCTGACCACTGTCACTGCATTATTCTGAAGTAAATCCAAGACACCATGCTATTCCAACTGTGAATATTTCAGTATGTATCTAAAAATGACCTAAGAAGGGCTCTTTTTTAAAAAGTTCACCCCCATAACCTTACCACACCTAAAAAAATTAGTAACAATCTACCAATCCTTTAATACCCTCAAATACCCAAGTACTGCTGCTTCAGTAGGTACCTGAGTCTTAGATACTAATTTCAATTTTTTTTAAACTTAAAGTGACTCTTAAAATTAAGAGACAGTATGCTGAAATACTTAGAGGGTGAGTAATGTCTGCGACTGACTCAAATGGTTCAGAATAAATCAACAAAAAGAAAGTAAATGTGGCAAAATGTTAACAATTGGTGAATTGAAGCAAAGGGGAGATGGGTGTTCATTGTAATATCCTTGCAAGTGTTCTGAAGGTTTGACATTTTTCAAAATAGAAAAGGTAGGGAAAATTAATTGAAGGTATGAAGCAATGTGTACCTTGACTTAAGCATATTCTAAACTGTATATACAGGGAGATTTGTGGAGTCTTACTTATTCCCGATCAGTGGTTCTCTTTAGTGGGCAGAATCGGCCAGAGGGCTTGTACGAACAGATGGTTGGGCCCCACCTCCAGAGTCCCTGATCCAGTAGGACCACGGTGGGGCATTTCTTACCCATTCTCAATTGATGCTGCTATGGCGGGGCCAGAGACCACATTCGGTAACCAGTGTCTTAGAGTATGGGCTGTTCAAAGGAACTGGGTTAAAACTGCCATGTAGGGAGCCCAAAATGAAAGATATTAATCAGCTTTTCCCACTAAAAAACAAATCAGAGAAAACAGGTGTTGGGCCTGAGTGATCAGATCAATGGCGGATTTAAAGCATTGCCCGTGGCTGCAGAGGGTGCTAAGCAGAAAGGATTTTACTAGAGGGGAGGAGGGTGTTAGGAGTATGAGTACAAGTATTAGATTAGGGCAATCATGGTATAAACCTTGAATTCTTCTAATGGGGGCAGTGGGCTTGCCCCCAAGCTGGCCTTCCTGATGGGCAGTGGCATGCTTCTGGAATGAGCTAGGTTTGCAGTATTAACAAGGCTACTGGTTTTTCTCCTGTGCTGCCAACTGGGCTATGTCATGACTTACTTATTCATTCACTCTTTTATTCAACGAGTATTTATGAGCACCGACTACATGTAAGTGTTGCTCCAGGTGTGGATGGGCTAGAAAGGTATAGCCTACAATTTTCTCCCCTCAAAAATACAGATTGAGGCCAGTTCTGCATAACTAAATTAATATGTAAGAGGAAATAAAAAAGCAAAGTCATAATTTCTAAAAGTCTCCTTTGCTAACAGAGGCACTTAATAAATATGATAAAGAAGTCTATTCTAGGGCGCCTGGGTGGCTCAGTCGGTTAAGCGACTGCTTTCGGCTCAGGTCATGATCCTGGAGTCCCGGGATCGAGTCCCGCATCGGGCTCCCTGCTCGGCGGGGAGCCTGCTTCTCCCTCTGACCCTCCCCCCTCTCGTGTGCTCTCTGTCTCTCTCATTCTCTGTCTCAAATAAATAAATAAAATCTTTAAAAAAAAAAAAGAAGTCTATTCTAACTCATAAATTCATCATACAAAATTAAAGTGACACTGACTACGCTTATGGTGGTGAGCACTGAGTGATGTATAGAATTGCTGTACGTCCAAAACTGCTGTAACATCGTGTGTCAACTCTATTCAGTAATTAGAAAAGGAATTAAAAAAAGAAAAAAGTGATAAAGGAAAAGAAAGTTTCTTATAACGGTTTTCCACTTAGAGTTTCTGTTCTTTTATTTATTTATTATTTTTTTAAATTTATTTATTTGACAGAGAGAAACACAGCGAGAGAGGGAACACAAGCAGGAGGAGTGGGAAAGGGAGAAGCAGGCTTCCTGCCGATCAGGGAGCCCAATGCGGGGCTCGATCCCAGGACCCTGGGATCACGACTTGAACCGAAGGCAGACGCCCAACGACTGAGCCACCCAGGCGCCCCTAAAGTTTCTGTTCTTTTAAAAACGTCTGGATAGGGACGCCTGGGTGGCGTCGGTTAAGCGGTTAAGTCGGTTAAGCGGCTGCCTTCGGCCCAGGTCATGATGCCAGGGTCCTGGGATCAAGTCCCATATCAGGCTCCTTGCTCAGCAGGGAGTCTGCTTCTCCCTCTCTCTCCCTCTGCTTGTGCTCTGTCAAATAAATAAAATCTTTAAAAAAATAAATAAATAAAAACGTATGGATACCTTGTAATTCATGTTTATAGCAATGTCCCACCTTGTATTGTGCGAATTCTAGTCTTGGTTGAGGATAGTCTCCAAAAGCTTCTTGAGTCACTCTCTGGACTCTCTCTTTTTCTATTCTGTTTTCATGAATGATCCGCGAATCCACTATATATGGAAGATTTCAAAAGAAAACAGATATTAGAAATATATTTCATCCATAAAGTGTCTTCCTTTCATTCCTAACCTTTCAACTTGCTTGCGTCATTTAAAAATTATCTTTACTGCTTCTCTTCACTGCAATAATTCCTTGTTATAGGAAAGTTGTAAAGTGCAGGCTGGTAAATAAAATAAAAATCCCCCATAATTCTACTAAGGCAGAGAAAGCACTGTTAACATTTTAATATACTTCTTTTCTTTTTTTTTTTTATCTACTTATTTGACAGAGAGAGACACAGTGAGAGAGGGAACACAAGCAGGGGAAGTGGGAGGGGGAGAAGCAGGCTTCCCGCTGGGCAGAGACCCCGATGTGGGGCTCGATCCCAGGACCCTGGGATCATGACCTGAGCTGAAGGCAGCCACTTAAGGCGCCCCTGTCTTGCCTTTTTCTTAATGAATAGAAAGATCTGTGTTTTCTAAACTGGAATTAAAAAATACACACAATTTTGTATTCTGCTTTCTTAATGTGAAATCAATGGCAGTTCTTATGCCATTGGAAAGTCATAAAAATGTTTGTTCATAATTGCTGTACCATTTCATTGGATTGCCAAATCACTGCCAAGAGATAGGAAAATGTTCATTTCTAGAAATCTAGATTGTACCCCACCACTCTTCTCAACTTTCTGGTCCACTATAGTAGTTTCTTACTCTCCTGGGTTTCCACGGAGAGACTCCTGCTATCTGTGAGTGGCAACATAGTCACAACTCTGATTATTCAAGAAGCAGTTTATCCAGCACACACACGGAGCCGGGGCTCCAGACTCGACAGATTTGGATTTCATGCCTGGCTTTGGCGATTCCTCGCTGTGTAACCCTTCTGAAACCCAGCTGCCTGATGAATAGGGATTGTTCAGGGGACCACTATGAAGATGAAGGGAGTGACACTATAAGCATGTGAGTGTGGTGCTTGGCACACAGAAATGTTTGACTATTAGTTAATTTTTGTTTTTAAGTGTTACTACTTGATGTTCTAGCAAATTATAAAAGGAACCTTTGGTAGCTTAAGTTTCCCTTAAAAAAATTTTTTTTAAAAGATTTTATTTGAGAGCGAGTGAGAGAGTGAGCATGAGTGGGAGCAGGCAGAGGAAGAGGGAGAAGCAGGCTCCCCGCCGAGCAGAGAGCCTGATGCGGGGCTCGATCCCAGGACCCTGAGATCATGACCTGAGCCGAAGGCAGACGCTTAACTGACTGAGCCACCCACGTGCCCCTTAGTTTCTCTTTTCAAGAGAAAGTTAATTTTCAATTTTTCTGAAAGCAGTAGATAGTTTTGAATCCGGCTCCTAGTGATTAAATGCTTTACCGAGTGACAGAAATTTAAAAAGGAATGATGTGCTTCCAAATTTCGGTTTTATTTTAAAACACACATACTGTGTATATCCAGCTCCAGGGTTCTTTCCTGCAGAGGCCCAGCGGTGTTGTGGGTTTCAAAGTTCTAAAAAAGAAGGAAAGAAAGAAAAAAAGTGAATCTTCTCCTAATTTTAACATCTTGAAATATAAACAGTAAATGGGTTTAGTACATAACAGTGTATCAAATCTTATCTTTATTTATTTATTTTTTTCAACAAAAAGAGATCTGAGGCCACATCCAGGCTGAGTTAAGCATTTCCCCCAGAGCAGGAGACTGGCAGAGACTGCTGGGCCAGCAACATGTCTGTTTTGAATGAGGAGCCCTGTACTTTGTTAGCATAAAAATGGATCTGGATGAAGCACGGCCGGTGAGTGCAAAAGCTAGAGGAATCCCAGGCAGGGTCTGCAGCGTGATACTTCAGCTTTATAGCTATGTCTTCATCACTGTAAAATACTCGCTGACGCTCCTTTTGGAAAAATCACTTTCCTACTGAAGTGAGTCTCTCAATCAATCCTTTTTCCCTTTGCAGCCGATGTTTTTATAATTAAGTGTTTGACAGTGTGAATTATCCTGGGGATGCAGTTGTCATAGCAGGACAGGTGGAAGGTGGTGGGTAAGAGGGCCTCTAACTAACTAATCTAACTAACAACGTTAGATTTTTTTCCTTAAAGAGTGACTTGTAGGGAGCCATCACTTCCTTCTACTTAGAACAGATGAAAATACATTAAGTATAATGTATCTAAGGGCTCAAAGATATACACAGAGCATTAACAACCCACCTCAGGAGTCTGAACATACGAGCACACTGTTGCCATGCAGAGGAAAAAATAATCCTGAGTCTGTGAGTAAGGCCAGATCCCTTCTTATCATTAAAGGAAACAAAGCATTCAAATAATTTTAACAAACAAATTGTGGGACTTAATAATAAAACAACGCTTTCTCCTTTCCTTCTAACTCCCGTATCACCTGCTTGACTAATGGGACAAAAATATTCTACTTCTCTCTTGCATAATAGAATAATTAGCTTCGAAAGACAGTGTCAAGTTACTCTAGAGCTAAAATAAATTCTAATTGGAATAGGTGATTTGGAAACTGGGATCTGTAACATAAACTCTAATGACTACTGAACAGTATAAAACAAATTGCAGTTGTAACAAGAGGATAGTGAGGCACTGTGGTTTCCTTTCATATTAACTAACTGAAAGCTTTCTCCACTTCAGTAATATCTGAAATGATCTCCTTTTTTTTTTTTTTAGAGTAAACCATCTCTTGCAACCTATGAGAGGTTGCAAGAGATGGTTTTTTTTTTTTTAAAGATTTTATTTATTTATTTCAGAGAGAGAGAATGAGAGAGAACACATGAGAGGGGGGAGGGGCAGAGAGAGAAGCAGACTCCCTGCCGAGCAGGGAGCCCGATGCGGGACTTGATCCTGGGACTCCAGGATCATGACCTGAGCCAAAGGCAGTCGCTTAACCAACTGAGCCACCCAGGCGCCCTGAAATGATCTCCTTCTGTTCGAGGTGGACTTTCCCACCTGCTCAGACACTTCTAAGTCAAGTGTAAAGAAGAAAACGGAGATGTAACTTGAAAGGGAGTCACTGATGGGCTTACCTGATTATACTGTTTAAAAACAATAGCCTTCAGTGAGTCCAGATACCGGCTTCTGAGGTCCATTTTCACAATCTTATGGTGATTGCTAGCAACTGTCAGTGCCTGGAAGTAAAAATTAGCAAGACTATTAGGATTACCGTGTTTATCGCCCAATAATAGTGGTTGAATTTTTACATTAAGCACACATTATTTTTGCATTAAGCACACATTACTTCTAGATGAAAAGACAATAACAGAGAGCTCCAAACCAATGCTTCTGCCATGCTTCCACTTGTAGAACACTTTCTGCTCCTTATTTTAGGAAATCAAGAATTACATGTGGCATTTTATATAAAATGCTTATTGAGGAGTTTAACCCTATGCAGACCTCTAAGATTAAGAGTAATAAAAATATAGCTTATAGTAATTGGTTCCCTACCTGACCCAGAAGGGGTATATTGCTCTTCAGCTGGCAGCAGGAAGTGAAGACGTAGGGAGTCTGGGAGTAATACACCACATAAACAGGTTTGTACTGGTTTGGCTTTCTATACTGTGTTCCCCAGGCAATTCGAATCCATACTGAATTCTCCTCAGCATCTCTGAAGCTGACCGTCACCTTAAAAACAGAAAAAAAAAAAGAGGTAAGTTTCCTAATTAAAATCTGTGGCACTAGGGCGCCTGGCTGGCTCAGTCCATGGAGCACGTTACTCTTGATCTTAGGGTCGGGAGTTCAAGCCCCACATTGCGTGTAGAGAGTACTTAAAAAAAAAAAAAAAAAGTCACATTAAAAACAAATCTGTGGCACCAGCAAGTGCTCTTTAAGGGTGAAGGATGTCACTAACCTTGCATACGGGCTGAGATCCAGCAGTCTTTTTCTACTTTTCATTACAGTGTTTGCGGGATCTTGGGGAAGAGATTTTGTGGTTGCTTTGGAAAGATACATTTATGCCTTGCAAATTCTTTTGAAAGGAAAACAAATTTGAAATCCTACAAGCAAGGTACCACAATTTTTCAACAATTTCTTGGGCTTGTCTCTAAAACACTGTTCCCTGACATGTAAGAATTTATGAAATAAGGCAGCCTAACAAATGACATACCTGTTAAATAATGAGGCATTTTCAGCATCGAGCACAGACCTAGTATGCACTATAAAGTTTAATAGTAAGATTTCTATGTAGTAATGGACTCAAATATATTAATCCTAATGCTCATATGCATTTAGCTCAGATGCTAACAATTACTCTAAAGTAAAATTATGTGGCAAGAATATAGAAAATTCTATTTCATTTCCATTTCATGGATAAAACACAGATCTTTCTCAACTTCTAAATGTAATTGCCAGTTGGTTTGGAATTTAATAGGCTGTTCTTAGATTCTTTTTTTTTTTTTTAAGATTTTATTTATTTATTTGACAGAGAGAGCACAAGCAGAGGGAGAGAGAGGGAGAAGCAGGTTTCCTGCTGAGCAAGGAGCCCAATGTGGGGCTCGATCCCAGGACCCTGGGATCATGACCTGAGCCAAAGGCAGACGCTTAACGACTGAGCCACCGAGGCGCCCCTGTTCCTAGATTCTTAGCTCCCCCTCGATTCAGCTTCCCCCGGGAGGTCAGATCCCGGACAGGAGGCATCCAAGACAGGTGTACTTGGCTTGCTCACCTCTCTGTGCTTCCTCCCCCTTGTATCCTACTCCAGAAAAAGCAGGCTGTAATGTGGCTGCTGGCATTAGCAAAGAAGACCATTATTCCGACTCTGCCCACTCTTTATCTGGCTGCTTTCCCAAATGCCCTCAGTGTATGAGACAAGGAACCCTCCCCGGTCTGGGGTGCAGACTGTGTGGAGTGTGTGGAGTCCGCGGAGCTGTCTGACCTTCCCAAGGGAGCAGCACAGCACTTGGCCCCAACAGGCGCTCAGTGGACCTTTGCTGGCTTGAATGGAAGAGGGCAGGGTCTGATTCTGAATAGCCTCTTTGTGTCACATTACAAAAGCAAAGCCTGTAAAATCGAGATTGAATGCAGGAGATGGAGGGCACATTTTTACCAGAGGGAGAAAATTGGTTGCAGTCAACATATTCAGGTAATCTCTCTAGCCCAGAATGAGGATAACTGAAGTAGAGCCTCATGGAGAAGCTTAAAGAGCTCTGTGTCCTCCCTATATTGGATGCAGAGTTGGGCACACATGTGTAAGTGTACCCGTTCCTGAGAGAAGTGCTGTGTCACTTAACAACATTTTCGTAAGGGTCTACGATCCGAAAACGGTTAAAGAAAACTCAATGGACTAAGAGAAAAGGATATTCACAGAGCCAGTATAATCTGGGCCTAGGTGGCTTTCAGATGTTCTGTCTCACCTTCTTCCGGTAAAGAGGATATTCAGATACCTGAAGAGGTAGGGCCCAAATGCAAACCAGTACTATTTTCCCAAGAAACTGCCTTAATAGACATCATCCTTCAGTAGCCAGGAGAAAGCATTTTTCATTGAGGATAGCTCAGATAAATACTGTTCAAGCTTAACTGGGACACTAATCCAGCCAAGGGTCCTAAGTGGTTTGGCTAACCCGGACTATCCTACTAGCCAGGGTACTCTGGCCAGAAACTGGTTATAACTGGCCACAACCCACAAGCTACTGGAATCAAATGAAGCTTACAACACGTAGAATTGCTACATATTTTTTTAAATTAAAAAAAAATTTTTTTTTAAAGATTTTATTTATTTATTTGAGAGAGAGAGAGAGAGTGAGAGAGAGAGTGCAAGAGGGGGTAGGGTTAGAGGGAGAAGCAGACTCCCCGCCGAGCAGGGAGTCCGATGTGGGACTCGATCCCGGGACTCCGGGATCATGACCTGAGCCGAAGGCAGTCGCTTAACCGACTGAGCCACCCAGGCACCCAGAATTGCTACATATTTAACTATATTCAAAATATATTCATATATTTAGTACAGACTATCATTATTATACGACATGATACATGGGTATAAAAAGGAGAGTAAATGCACTACCTTTTTACAATTGAAACGTATTTTTCAGTTTGTCTTTTCTTTCATTGTGAGTTTTTGAAGAACATTGTATTTTGAATAGTTTTACCTGGTAAGATATACAGTTAATCTCTCTCTCTCTCTCTCTCTCTCTCTCTCGCATACAGAGACACACACACTCTCTCAAAGGCTCTGGATCGGATCCCCTGTAGTACAGGCTCTTCCCATCACTCCCCAGTTAGGCTCTCAGCTCCCTCTCATACCAGCTTCTCTACCCAATTGGTTCAGGGGCAGGAAGTTCTTAACCTGAAGCCCCTGGTTAGAATTCAGGTGTCTATGAACTAACTGAAATTGAACATCTCCTTCAGTTGTGAAGGTAGGCAACGGAAAGGGTAGACTGTTAGGACCTGTTACTTTGTTGTGTAGAAATCCCAAATATTTTCTTAACACGTTACAATTGTTGCACCTGCCTCAAAAATATCATTTACGCCCATCACTACTTTGAAACTAGTTGTTTTTAGACCTACTGAGATTATTTACTGTGTTACTAAAGAAGCACATGATGTAGCACAACTTAGTATTTTAGTACCTTAATAATGGTATTTCAACATAGTTGGCTTTCCTTATAATTCTATGTATTTTATTATAGCATTTAAAAATAATCTTCTAAGAAGTGGCCCGTAAATTTCACTAACAGCAAAAGGGGTCCTTGGCACAGAAAGGTTAAGACCTGTCCTATATCAGCAGGCAAGTCACTTTTCAGTCCAGGAGACTCTTCGTGGCACCATCATCAGCCTTTGGGAAAGTGGGGTTATCCAGCTGCTAGTTATGAGGAAAGTGAAGTCGAGCTGGGAGTCCTTGGTCAATTGAGAAATGGGGTTAGCACATGTGGGCCAGCTCAGAGCAGGAGAGACAGAGAAGACACAGGGTGGTGGGCGTCTGCCAGCCTTTCAAGCAGGAAGATGTGACTGATGAAAAAAGCTCCTCTGTCCTCCCAGCTTTTCCCACTAGTCTGCCTGAAATTCATTCAGGAGGCAAAAGCTTCTGGAACACAGCGGTGATAAAAGAGGAAATCTCACAACTGAAATACGAGGCCACTGATGTAGGAGGATATGGGAGCATTTCACTCTTCTCCTAGAACGGTTGGGCAGGAGGCGTGGGGTTCAGACAACAGAAGTTCCCGGAGGAGAGAAGGGCAAGAGAGACTGTCACAGGGGAAGAGGGCACTGAAACGAAAAGACGCAGACAAGCTCTGAAGTGCAGCTGAGAACAGCTCTCCCTCGGTGTCTGGTGTGGGGTGAACAGGGAGGGAACATGGTTGTGAGCGTTTCTCAAGAGGAGTTAGCCAGTCATGTTCGGCTTCATAAAAAGGCTGCTTCCAGAAGGGTCCACACCATATATCCCCATTTATGGATAGGTGGCTTGGGATTCTGTGCCAGTGAGGCTCTTTGTTTAAAGAAAAGCAGGTGCACATGCCATACCCACAGTTCAGATGGGACTCTCCTTTAATCTCCAAAAAGTGTATAATTTCATGGTAAGAATATTTTTCAAATAATATAATAAAAGATAACAACTTAGGAACAGGAGCAAAGAGTGCTTATTCACAAAAGAGAAAAAAAACCCAAAACAACCCAAAAAGGAGACACATACCTTCTCTTGGCTCACAATTACCCTTGAACTGATTTATAGATTAAAGTGGCCCTCCACTCAAAATGATGAAGATTTCATTTTGTTTTATAAACCTGATAAAATGATTCTAAGATTCATCAGGAAGAATAGTAACTGGGGTAAAGAAGAGTAATTGGGAGTAGGGACAGGTTTGCCTTGCCTTAATGGTTATTAAAATATTTTACAAACTACAGCAATTAAAGGAATGAGGAGTTTGCAAAGAATGTGCCCAATCCATTCATCCCCAGCATCTATTCAGCCCTTGCTCGTGTCAGAGGGGAGCAGGATGGTGGGTTTCTTCTCAGGGAGACTATGGGTCAGGAGGAAGACTGACAATTAAAGCAGGAAGTGGGAGGAGTATGGTGACTGGGGAACTGCCATGGTGGGGTGGGGGGGGTGGTCAGGGAGACTCCCGGAGGGAGCACTAGATAAGTGGAGGCAGAAGGACAGGGAGGAATGAGCTGGTCAAAGGCCCAGGTGGTGGAGGATGTTCCAAGGAGAGGGAACAGCCTATGGCAAGTTCAAGAACTCAAAGACTGGTTCAGTTTGGCTGGAGTGTGGAGTAGAGGTGGTTAATGCCCGAGAGGCAGGCAGTGGATCCAGGAGCACACGAGGAGAAACAGCTCAAGAGTAAAACACAGACTCTAAAAGCATGAACGAATCTGAAGAATCCAATGTTGATAAACCAGTAGAAAAAGCTAAATTAGTCAACAAATGGTGTTGGGACGACTCATTCGCTTCCGAAAGGGAAGTGGTGAACGACTCTGTCTCTACCTCCCTCCTCTCTCCCGCTAAAGTAAGTTCCCGTAGCCGAAACTCACCAGGGGGAGGGCTGAGTGCAGAACTTTGGGGGACGCTCCAGCAAAGGGCAGAAGGAAAGGAAAGGAGTTAGCCATGGAGACAATGAAGACCAGTTTAGGATGGGCAGAAGACAACCAGGGGAAGACAGAGATTCAGGATCAAGAGGGTTGGACTGCTAATTCTCTGACAGCGTGACCTTCCTGAGCACGAGAAATGGATGTTGTGCGTCTGGCACATGGCAGAGGCTGAGCCGCGAGAGCCTGTGTAGATGTGAAGAGCACGAGCTCAAAGCCACCTGCCTGGGTTTTGACCCTGGCTCCGACGTTAACCACTGTGGGACCCACCTTGCCTCACCAGGAGGGTACAGTGAGTTAGTGACTGGCAAGGGCTTAGCCCAGGGCCTGGCACACACAGGTGTTTGCAATCGGCATTACTGGTGACAGAGAACCAGCTGTGGGATTTTGTGGTATCACTGGTGCCCCTGAACAGGGAGGTTCTCACACTTGACCGGGCATTAGCATCACCTGGAGGGTTGTGGCCTACCCCTACTGTGTCTGAGGGAGCCCAAGTATTTGCCTGTCTAATATGTTCCCAGCTGATGTTGATGCTGCTGGTCTGGGGATCACATGAGAACCACTGCTTTTCAAAAACTCAGTTTCAATATGGAGGTGAGAGCAGTAGCCTGAATGCAAGAGGCTTAAGCATGAAGCTGGCAAGGATGGATTACCCTTTCAAAGGGTCTTTTTCAAAAGCTTTTTGAGGGGGCCAATAAATACCACCCCTCCTTCCTGTCCTTCTGGACCAGCTGAGAAATAAGGGAAAAAGAGGTGGTAGGCAGAGGCCAACACATATTACTAAGAAACTGATGACTGGCTCATATCTGCAGGCAAGTGGCCCTCCAGATAAAAAATCCAGAGTCAGGCAGAGTTGCCCACATGGTCACTGGCAGAACGACTCTGGGTAGCCTCCCTTGCATGGGCAGAGCCGGCCCTGGAGGAACAGAGCAGGATAGGTGTCCCTGTGGGCACCGCTGCTCTTATTCAGGCTAAGTCAGTGCTCCTGCCAGAGAAGGGTGAAGGGGATGGTGCAGGGGGGCCAGCACCATTGTGCCAATGGACATATCAGGAGCAAGAAAAGAATATTTCCCTCCAAGAGTGTTGTGGTAGAAAGGATAGAGCTTGAGGATGAGCATGGGGAGTGGATGTCCTTCCACTGAGACCTGAGCATGTTTATAAGCAGTAGAGAAGAGACTACGAGCGTGAAATAGAACAGAGAACAGCAAAGCAGGGGCCTTACGAGGATGCAGGGAACAGATTCCAACCTGACACAGAAGGGGCGCTGTGAGAAAGGAGATGAGAGAATACACTCAGGTAGAAGTATGGCAGAAGTCACTGGGGGTGAGATGAGGAGACGGAAAGACCAGGTGGGGGAATTTGTGTAAGGAGAGGAAACACTAGTATTCTGGAGAGGACAACCAGAGAACGGTGACTGTGACAGATTTTGGGGAATGTCTTGCTATGCAAGGAGGACTAAGGCAGACCAGGGTGGGAAGAGAATGAAGTAAGGGAGGTTGCTAAAAAAATGAATGTCTGAACCTACAATAAGATATTTGGTGGTGGGGTGCCTGGGTGGCTCATTCAGTTAAGCAGCTGACTCTTGATCTCAGCTCACGTCATGTCTCAGGTTGTGAGATCGAGCCCTGCATTGGGCTCTGTGCTGGGTGTGGAGCCTGCTTAAGATTCCCTCTCTCCCTCTCCCTCTGCCCCTCCCCTCGCTCTCTCTCTCCCAAAAGGAAAACAAGAGATACTCGGTGGTACTTGTCAGAGCGGAATGGCAGCTAAAGACTCTAGGGGGGCTCTAAAACTGTGCTGACCAATCCTGGAGTCACCTGCCACCGGGGCTACTGCACTAAAATTCACTACAGTTACAGAAGATTAACATTCTAGTTCCTCAGTCACACTGGGCACATTTCAAGTGCTCTGTAGCCACGTGCAGTTGGTTACTAGCTAGTGTACCAGACAGCGTGGATCTAGAACATTTCCATCACTGCGGAGAGTTCTACTGCCTGGCACTCCTCTTGAGAAAGAAGCATTTGGCTCTGAATTGACAGGTGAGGGGAGAGTAAAGTTTTCATAATTAAGTAGGATTTGACTTTGATCTGGCCTAGAATAGTATGGAATATTACTAATTAAAATTCATACAAATAAAAAAAACCTGCACAGATGCCCTGAAATTGAATTTCATGGAAATTCAGATAAATTTTGTTCTTACATTTTTTAATGCTCTCCGAAGAATTTTCACAAATGAACTTTTGAATTGTTCCATATCAAAAAGGTCAATGTCTTCACCTGTCAAAGTGAAATGAAAAAGGCAAATCAAGGGAGTATAATGTTCAAGAAATACATCTGCAAAGACTCTGAAGGTAAGCATTTTGTGTAATTTCAAAGAGCTACAACGATCAAATCACACCAATCAGTACCTGAGACACAGAGCAGGACCAAATATATTTCTCGTTTTTCCCACAAGAGTAATTTTGAAATTACTCATTTGAAAGAAGAGATGTTAAAGAGGAACATATTGCTATTCATTTCAAAATTTCCAAAATATCAAATATAAATGTTCAATTTAAAATGGAGAACACTGGGGTACCTGGCTGGCTCAGTGGGAAAAGCATGTGACTCTTCATCTCGGGGTTGTGAGTCTGAGCTCCATAGTGGGTATAGAGATTACTAAAAAAATTTTTTTTAAAATGGAAAACATTACCTGGTTCTTTACTCATCTGAAAAACATCCCAAACTTTCTGGTGCCGATGAAATTGAGTATCTGAGAGAGGGAGGAAGAGCTTATTACTATTATATCCTAGAACTCCCAAGTAATGTGCTTATACATACATATTTTAAATATGTATTTAATGTAATATGACACCAGAGAAAATAACAGTAATTTACAAATTAGGTCATACACATTTTTATTCAAAATGTAACTTTTATATGGATTAAATTTTCTCCAGACAACTAAATCATGAAGAATTAGTGATATAGTAGAGATCTGGCATTTACTCATACTTTGATCACTTCTTCTCTTTCCATGTGAGTCTACTCCACAGAACGTGGCACTCGCCCAGCAGACGGGGATGCCGTGCTCCTCATGACTGGCCTTGGCACTGGCTGTTCCCTTTGTCGGGAGCCCTCTTCTAGCTGGTGGTGCACCTCATTCTGGTCTCTACCGAGAGGCCACCTATGCTGAGCGGCCTATCCCGATCCCCTGACCAAACTCACCCGCCCTCTGCCCTGCTTTGCTTTCCTTTGTTGCACTTACCACCACCCTGAAGCCATGTGCGTTCCTCCCACTCACTCCACCATGACCAAGCCAGGAGCAAGTCAGGTCTGCTTTAATCCTTGTATTTCCTGGCCTCACTCACTTCTCTCCATCCCCTCCCCCTACCATCTCATCCAGGCTACATTCCTCTCCGGCCTGGATGCTCCAACAGTCTCCTGTAGGTCTCTCCCATCCTCCCTGGTCTCTGTCTCTGCACTGTGAGCTTTGAAAAAACAAGAACCTGATTCTTTCTTGCTCATAATCTTCAGAAGGCTTTGCATTATTCTTAGAATAAAGACTGAAATCCTTTGAGTGGCCTCTAAGTCTCTGTATCATCTGCCTACCTATGTCTCATTTGGTTTGACCCCTCCTGCATCACTGAGCTCCCATTTCCCGCCTTCTCTCCACTCCTCTATTAACCCTCCTGCTCCAAGACTTCCAGCGCTGTGCCCTTTGCCCTCCCGCTCCTTAACCTCCCTTCTCCCCTATGCCTAGTTAATGTCACTCATCCTTTGGCTCTCAGCTCATGTCCTCAGGAAGTCTTCCCTAAACCCTCAGTGTGGCAGATTCCACTCTGCTCTCACAGACCCCCTCTATGTTCTCCTTCATGGCACCTGCTACAGTCCACAAGAAGGCATTTGTGTGATAAGAAACCTGTCTCCTCCATAAGACTGGGACCTCTTAAGAGAGAATGAATCAACCTGTTTGAGCCACCAGCACCTAGCATACAGCCTGCCACATAGTAGTACTCAATGAACATTTGAACAAACGCGTGAGAAATGGGAATTACGTGGATCCACCTTTTATGGTCTAGATATAATCCAGTCACTGAAAATTAGACAGACTTAACCAGAGGCAGATGCGTAAATGAATTCAGCTATTTCGTAGTTGGAGTAGAATATAAAGCTGATTTTTATTACGTACCAGGTCATTGAAAGCAGTTAATATAAATTGATAATAATTAATTAGTAAATACCAGGCTTTGTTCTAAGAACTTGACAAGGACTCTTATTTCATCCTCATCATAACCTTATGCGATATCATCATTATGATACGGGTTTGTCAAATGATAATACTGAGGCACAGAGAGGTCAACGGCCTCCCCCCAGGACTCACAGGGAGACAATGATAGAGCCATGAACTGAACCTGAGAAATCTAGCCTTGGGGCCTGTGTTCTTAGACCCTAGACTCTGTTGCCTCCTGAGGAGGAGAGTAGACGTCTTAAAAAAAAAATACAGAGAGGAAAACTAGGACACAAAGGGAAAAGCCCCAAGAAAAGGAAGGGGAGGGGAGATAACAAGCTACAGTGTAATAAAAACAAATTCTTGTGAATGTATTTTCAAATTCTGTTAATAACAAAACAAAGCCTAACAAATACCTACTATGTGCTTCTGGTAGCCAGTGACCACGCTAAGAGCTTTCCAAGCGTTATCTTATTTAACCCTCCAAGCCACCCAATGAAGTAGGTACTACTGGTTTCTCTGTTTTACTTAGGAGGAATCTAGGCTTAGCAAGGTGATGGGACTCGGCCAAGGACACGGGACTGGTAAGTGACAGAGGAGGGACTGAAACTAGGTCTGCCAGACTGAAGAAATCTGAGCCCTTACATACAAAATGGCCTCTCTGATGAAACAGGACTGGGGTCTTTAGGGGCGCCTGGGTGGCTCAGTTGGTTAAGCGTCTGCCCTCAGTTCAGCTCATGATCCCAGGGTCCCGGGATCGAGTCCCACGTCAGGCTCCCTGCTCAGTGGGGAGTCTGCTTCTCCCTCTCCCTCTGCTCCTTCCTCTGTTCCTCCCCCTGCTTGTGCTCTCTTGCTCGCTCACTCTCAAATAAATAAATAAAATCGTAAAAAAAAAAAAAAAAGCGGGACTGGGAAGTGTAAATACAAAGCACCGACACTCACAAATGATGTCTAAAAGGGCTGCGTCATGGACACTTGCACGCTTCTCCTGAAAGAGAAGATCACATATTTAGTGAACGTGGAACAGTTTGGTTCTGCTCCGTTTATAGCACATTTTAGGGTTGCTTAGAGCAACTGTGTCCAGTCTATGTTCTCCTGCCAAGTGTCTTGGTTCAGGTACTCCCCACCCTCCTCCCACAGTCTATTCCTCTTTCATCTCTTTCAGACTCCTTGTTCTGTTCTTAAATCAGCTGTATCCTTCTAAACTTCCTCTACATCAGGATCTCCCAACTGGGCATGACTGACATTTAGTCGGATAATTCTGCGTGTGGAGGGCTGTCCTAGGATGTTAAGGAACATTCTGGCCTCTACCCACTACAAGACAGTAGCATTCCCACAGGTCTGACCAGAAGAAACATCTCCAGACATTTCTAGGCAAAACCGTCCTAGTTGAGAACCACTGTCCTACAACATACATTTTCATGTATGCATATTACGTAGTGTTTCTCAATGTTGTATATAAAGATCTAGTTTATCCTTTTTAACGGATGAAGAATACATAGCCCACATTCCTTCATGGCTTAGCAGCTGCCTTAAATCTCTTTTGGACTCAAAAAAGGAAGAAAGAAAAAAACCAAAGGGGTAGTATGATGCTTAAGTGTCATCATTTGGAACACTGTTACCTCACAGAGCAGAACCAAGTCGTGAACAAGAGGTTCCTTTCTCTGCCGGAAGTTTACAGTCTGCAGTTGCTTTTCAGACAAAAAATCCCAGGCTTTGAGGACTGTCATCATTTCAGTCATTGGGATTTTCAAGATGGTCCTCTTGATAAACTCAGCAAGAGTGTCATCCATCTCTTTGGCACTTTAATAAAAACAAAAACAGTACAACAAAGTATTAACCAAATACAGAAGTTTAACTTAACTGAAATTTTCAGCATATTTTTAGCCAGGATTTTGATTTGTAGGTCAAACACCCAAATGTTTACCTTTTTTCAGGCACTCTCCAAAGAGTGTTTCAACAGGAGGATTTAATTATTTTCTCCTTAAGCTGTATACTTATTTTTATTTAAAAAAATGTTTTTTAAAGATTTTATTTATTTGATAGAGAGCGAGCACAAGCAGGCAGAGCGGCAGGCAGAGGGAGAAGCAGGCTCCCTGCTGAGCAGAGAGCCAGACATGGAACTCGATCCCAGGACCCTGGGATCATGACCTGAGCCGAAGGCAGACGCTTAACTGACTAAGCCAACCAGGCGCCCCTAAGCTGTATATTTAAATATGCTTTGGAGGTTTTAAAAATTAGTGGTCTCTCTCCTTGACTGGCTAGAGTATTTTGATCTCTTGATGGTAATGATAAGTAAATCATTCATTCATGGACTGATTCATGTAAAAAATCTGAGCACCTGTGTGTGCCAGGCACTTCTGTGGGCAATGGGGATAGTTACATCTTTAACCATAAAGACAAAAGTCCCTGGTGGTATGGAGCATCCATTCTAGTGGGGAGAGAGAGGCAATAGGAAAATCATAAAATGTGTTAAAAGTGGGAAATGCTGCAGAGGGAATGGAACAGGGCTAGGAAACTAATAATAGTTAAAATGGAGCAGGCTGGGGATGATGTGGGGGTGGAGTGAGCAGGCCTCATAGGGAAGGGGACATTTGAGCCAACACTTGGAGGACAGAGTGAGCCATGAGGCTAGCTGGTGGAAGAACTTGCTAGGCAGAGGGAATAGCAAGTGCAAAAGCCCTGGGGCTTTCAAGGAACAGGGTGAAGGATGCCTCAAGTGAGGCCAGAGTGGAGAGAGAGTGAGAAGGCACAGAGGAGGGAATAAGATCAGAGAACATGGAGGCCCAGGGGGTCACTGCAAGGATTATGGCTTCTACTCTGACAGAAACTGGCCACTGGAAGGTTTTGAGAAGAGGTGGATCAGTCTGGCTACTGCCCTGGGGGCAGGGGCAGAAGCAGGAGGCCAGCCAGAAGGTTGCTGCAAGACAGGTAAGAGATAAGGGTGGACCCAGGTAGAGGTGGTGGGAAGAGGTCAGATGCTGGATATGCTCTTAAGAATGAGCCCACAGGATTTCTGATGGACTAGATCTGGGGTACGAGAGAGAGGAATCAGAGGAGATACCAATGTTTGTACCGGGCAGCTAGAAGAACGGAGTTGCTATTATCTGAGTTGGGGGAGACTAGAGCTGTGGGCAGAAGAAAGCTCAAGAATTCTATTTTGAATATGTACATTTTAAGGTTAATTGTTGGACTTCAAGAGGAGATACTGAATAAACAGCGGGATGTATTAGTCTAGAGGACACAGTAAGAGATAGAGGTGAAGAGGATTGCAGTCTCTTTCTCCTTTAAGGTGTCACCAATTAAAAGACCGCTGCTACCTCACTCTTCCTGCCTGGTGCCTGAAGAGGAGATTCTTCAACTGTCCAAAAGGTCTTGAGCCCCAAATCTGGTATGGCTCCCTCAGCAACCAACGAAGGCAATGATCTTCAGGAGCATGGCTTAGTGGCTGTCTCACAGCTGTGGCACTGGGAAGGGGGTTTCTGAGCCTTTTATTACTTTTCTCAAGGGGGGAGCTGTGGGCTGAGGGTGACAGTTGATCTCATTTGGGGACCCTGATAGGCATCTTCCCCCGGCCCCTTTTAAAATATGGCACATAAAAAGCAAGTAAGTGTGTTTTCTAAACAAAGATTAAGCAGGATAGCTGCAGAATTTCAATTTAAATTCTCTATCTTACAAGAAGAGCATACAGATATTGCTGTCCATGTTTAAGAAAAGAGGCGGAAGTCAGTCTGTCAATCTCATCTGCTTACACCACGCCTATGAGATTTGCAAGGACAAAGAGAGAAGTACCCCTCTACAAGAATACAGGCTGTGACTTATTTTTACCATTTGAGTGTTTGTTGAACACTGCATATAATCTATTACCATTGCCCACTTCCAAAAAAGATACTGATAGTCAACAAGATTTTAAGAAGGTACTGAAAACAGGGGTGCTGGGTGGCTCAGTCATTAAGCATCTGCCTTCGGCTCAGGTCATGATCCTGGGGTCCTGGGATCCAGCCCCGCATCGGGCTCCCTGCTCCGCGGGAAGCCTGCTTCTCCCTCTCCCACTCCCCCTGCTGGTGTTCCCTCTCTCGCTGTGTATCTCTCTCTGTCAAATAAATAAAATCTTTAAAAAAAAAAAAAAAGGTACTGAAAACAGCAGTTAGAACAAAATAAAGCAAACTATTAGGAGTTGTGTAGAAGAAAAACAACTGAATTAGGAACATGAGAACAGAATCAACATCATGAAAACTGAGCCTAATTTATTTTCTTATCCAGATACAGGACCAACCTCCCTTAATGTCAAAACTAAAATCCTTACCATGGTCTACAAGGCCCTGTGTTTGCTTCTTGCCTCCCTCCCCATCACCTACCGCTCTCTCCATGGCTTTCTGAGCTCCAGCTACATTGGCCTTGAGTTCCTCTAGTACAGAAGGATCCTTCCAGAGAAGGGCCATTGTACCTGCAGTTACCCCCGGCCTAGAAGGTTCTTCTTGCACATATTCACATGTATGGCTCTTGTAATTGAGGTCTTAGCTCAGATGGCTTCTGGTCTGAGAGACTTATTCTGACCACCCATTCTAAAGGTATCTCCCCATCTTCCATTGCTTATTGTCTTTTTAGAACTATCTAAAATTATCTTGCTTATTGATTACTGTATTGCTTTACAATATTGAGCCACTAGGGTAAGAACTATGTTTGCTTTATTCATGGCTACATTTAGGGAAATGATAAATACATGCGGAATGAAATATTAGATACTCTCTGTAAGCAGCGTGCCTGGGGAGAATTAGGGTCCAACAGTGATATATCAAACCAACGTCTCCCATCGAAAACACTGGATTTCGGCGTAACCTTGTAAAAAAGCAGATTCCCTGGCCCCACCGATTTGAACTGGGGGATGGGTGGGCACCGAGCAGGGCGTTAGAGCTTGACTTTTTTTTTTTTTTTTTTTGAGAGCCTGCATTTTTAGAATGCCTCAGAAGATTCTTAATTCTGGGTAAAGTTTGCAAAATGCCTTTCTACAGACTTGTGGTAGAGCACTCAATCTCACCGATAAGGTTGGTAAACCCTGCGTAAACTCTTCTGATTCCCCGTGACTATCTAATTTCTTTTTACTTCTGGCTCTTAGTAGCACAGGGCTTGGCATATATCATGTGCTCAAGAATGAACACATGACAAAAAAGAACACTTTTCGGTAACTTTTCTGTAGATCTCCTCCTCTTCCATTGAGGAGTTGCCACTGGAGCATAAGGAGAAACACGAGAGGCGCATGGACAGAAAAAAAACGGAAGTCAAGCCTGATTTAAAAAAAAAAAAAAAAAAAAATCAAAACACCCAACTCCCCACAGAGCCTCAACCTAAGCCCGGGCCGGTGCAGTAGCCCGTCGCATAACTGGCGGCGGCTCCGGAGATGACGTACGTCCGGGTTAGGCCCCGCCCCACTGTGGGCGGATGTGATCTCACGCCCAAAGCGTCGCTGCCCTCTCTCATCGCAGCCCCAGCCGTAGTCCCCAACCTCTGAGCCGAGGCCAAGCGCCAAGCCCGTACCTTGGGACGTGTGGCAGTCGCGGAAAAGCCGCCCCACAGGCCTGGGACGTGGCTTTCTCGAGGCTCCCGCCACATTCAAGGGCCCGATCCCACGCCGCGCGCGAGTCCCTTACAGTCCGTCATCGCAGCAATGTCTCTTCTCAGCAGCTCTTCCCGCCCGCTGCGCCTTCAAAGCCACCAATCGCAGTTCCCGCCGTCCTCCGGCCCCGCCCCCCCGGAGCTCTCTCTTGGACTGTACCCTGGGCACAGGGGGCCGCGTGGGGGAGCGGCAGAAGTGAAACACGCCGAGTCCCCGCATCACTCTTGTTAGCGGAGAACATGAGTTCAGTGCAGTTAATCTCGGCCCCCTAAATCTGGCTTGTTGGTTCGGCTTGCTGTTTTTAGGCCCCGCCTGGCCTCCGTGCACTCGCTCTCCCTCCCCGACAGCGCCCAGAAGTGGGCCCGTCCAGGCCGGTGGCGCATGCGCCCCAGAGGCCAGGAGCCGCGGGGGCCGAACCAGCCCTGCGTGAGGGGTCAGCTGTGGAGGGCGTGGGAGCCTTCGCCGCCGGGAGCTGGCCCACCTCCGGCGTCCTGGCTGCCGGCCTTTGAGTGGGGAGTCTTCGCTGGTGACTGTCGCTTCAGCCCTCCTGCTGTGGCCGCGAGTCGGGTGAGTCTCGGCAGTCCGGGCCGTTCCGAGGAACGCGCTCTCGCTGCCCGCGGTGTCTGCGGAGGCCGCGGGACACCCACCTGCCCCTCCCCTCGACCCCTGCTCGCGCGCGCCCCGCCGCGTCCCGTCCCTCCCACCCCCTGCCGCTCTCGGAGGTTGGGACCTGGAAGGTGCGGCCGCTGGCCTTCAGGGTGGCCTTGGCTCTCAGCTCGCAGGCAGTCCCCCGAGTGGTGCACCGCGCGGGCGGCTGGGGGTCTGTCCCGGGCTCTGCGCCCACAGGCACTTGCTGAGGGTGCGCTGGTACTTTAGAGCATGCTTTGGCCTAGACCTTTCGCTCTCTGCGGCAGTCTGTCCCGCCACTCGCGAGCCTAGTGATCTGGGGCGGGCTCTTCCCCTCCTTGAGCCTCGGCTTCCACGCCTGTAAAATGGGTATAACCCACGGCCTCGATGGTGAGAAGGGAAGCCCTTCACAGTGCTTGACGCGGTGAGCACTCAATGAACTGTATGATTATTATGGTTGTCCTCTAGGAGTTTAGGATCTGCATGTGGAAGGTGGGGGCCTTGTTAGGGCACATCTCAGCTGCAGTGAAAGTTGCCACCAGTCTGTCTTGCGAAGTGGGAGTCCAGTGAGATCCTCGTCGGTACACTTTTCAAGGAAAGGACGCATTCAGATCCCTTTTACTGGGTTTAAAACTTGCCGTGCTTGTAGGTTACAGCAGGTGCTTTATGAAGAGTCAAGTAAATCCGAGTTCTGGAAACCTTCATTTAAAATTTTAAGTGCGTAAAAGAAGTTTGCCCTGGCAAACTTGTGTTGTGATGCCCCTTGTATCTGTTCCTATACATACAGACTTCTGCACTCGTTTAGTTTATTTCAGATGAGCCTTATTTTCGTCTTTTTTTTTTTTTTAACTATGTTGACGTGTGAACCAATTCTCAGATCTATAATCCTAAATTCAACATTTGGTAAACATTTATTGGACATTTACTATATGCGTTTACAAGAATATTCCCTCCCTAGCCTGTGTGTTCTTTGGGGTATATGGACTGATTTTTTCCCTCTGAAATTCAGGTGATTTGGCAGAATGCCCAGCATCTACTGAGTGTTCAGGAAAAGCTACAGCTTGGCCCATTCCTTAAAAACTGTGTGGTGGAACTTAAGAGCCCTATAGTCCTTTTGCCCAGGCAGCCTAGGGGTTGCTCTCAGTAACAGTGGGGCATGGTCTGTATTTGGGAGCACTAGTCACTCCATAGCATGTGTTTAGATTTGGTTACTTTGCAACTGCAAAGAAAAGGGTAGGGTAGGTAATATACCCTGCTATGTCTGCTGCCTCTGCTGAACATGGTGCACAGTTTGAAATAAAATTGCAGAAATATTAATTTAACTAATTCCGGTGCTTTCTGAAAAGTAGACTTTAAAAAAGATATGTTTTAGAAAGCATTAAGTTTACAGTTCTTCCTAGAGAACAGCTTCTTCAAACTTTGCCCAAGAGACTTTTCTGGACTCGTTTTTTGTTTGTTTTAAAATGACACTAGAAATTGCAGCTGTAGTATAAATTTCTTTCTGGTGCAGCCACCGAACAGCAGAATCTTTTGAAAGGAAACCCAAGTGGCATTAAAATAAGGGGTTTCCTCCTTGTGACTATATATTTGCTGAAATGTTATTTAGAATGCTTACTTTTCTTTCTTTTTAAAAAATTTTATTTATTTGACAGAGAGAGAGATAGCGAGAGCAGGAACACAAGCAGAGGGAGTGGGAGAGGGAGAAGCAGGCTTCCCGCCGGGCAGGGAGCCCAATGTGGGGCTCGATCTCGGGACCCTGGGATCATGACCTGAGCCGAAGGCAGAAGCTTAACGACTGAGCCACCCAGGCGCCCCTAGAATGCTTACTTTTCTTTACTAGAGTTAATGCATTGGTTACTCTTGGTTTATTTTCTAAAATTGTGCCACCTGGTGGCTGAAACCTGTCTATCATGGAATACTCATTAGGAAAATTTTACCTCAGTCTTGGTCGAATAAGGTGGAGTGACTAAAATAAGCCTATAATTTTTACGTGAGAGTACTGAACTGCTTCTAAACTCCCAGCTTACCCCCCAAGTAAAAGTTAAAATTGCTTTGCAGGGGCCTGTCCTCCAGTTATTGAAACATCGGCTTGTCACAGCTGAACATTTTTAAGGGTTTCAGTGGCTGTTGTGGTATAAATGTGTGCACACCTAAGGCAGTGGGTGGAGTTGAGGTGGGGAGGGAACCATTGTAACTGTGCCAAGTTAACCCTTTTGATGTTTTCTAAATGCCAAGGTAAAGGTGGGACTGAAGTTTTGTGTTTAAATGATAACAGTTTGAATGGAATTTATTCCTCTTTATTAGTACAAACACCCATGCATGAAGTCTTATCACAAATGAATGTTCCCTTCATCTTTGTTCAGCAGTGCGGCTGATGTTAATGATTTTGGTACTACCCTTTTGAAATTGTTTTGTGTATTTTTAGTGGTGACAAGTTTTTTATTCATTGACTGAATTTTATTTTTGGAAATAGGTTAAAATCATTTAATTGTGAACTTAGATTTGAGAGCAAACTTAAGAATGCAATGCAAGAATAAGCTGTGGCGTCCATAATTGATGTAGCCAGTCTCCTTGGGGTACATGAGGACAGATAACCGAGAACTTCACATAGCAGCCTGTTTCATTGTTGGACAGCTCCAGGAAGAGGACATCTGCCTTTGTTAACATTCACCCTTTGGTTTCCAGTCCTGTTCTGGGAAGGGCTTTGGAAACACCACTGTAAATTCAGTTCAGCCTTTCCCATCCCGTGACAGAGTATTTCAGATATACAAATAATACTTTACATATATCACACTTACTGCTCACTATTTCAGATGCTTCCACATATGTTATTTTAAACCTTATGACCACCCAGAGATACAGGTCAAGAGCGAATTCCAATTTACGGAAGAGACTTAGGTCTCAGATTAAGTAACCAAAGTGTTAGAATTTACGGACAGATAAGTCTACAACTTTTGATTGCCAATCCATTGTTTGTCTTAGTGAACCAGGTTGTTTCTTTTATCTGTCTCCTCTAATGTGAGCTTCCCTAAATTGGTAAATATTCCCAGTTTCATTAATGGCTTCCTGTTTAAACCTGGAGTCAAAGCCATCTTCATCCCGAGCACTCTCCCCAGATTTTTACATTGTCAATTATTTTGGACTTGATTGATCAGGACAAAAACAGTACTGTTCTTTCTCTTGAGGGAGACAGACTATTTCTAATTATACGGGATAATACTACATTGACTTCTTTGGAAGCTAGGCCAAGAATTAGTGTCTTTTGAACTTGTAGCCAACCAGAGGCTCTTTGGGAAATAATTTTTACTCTCTGTATTTATTTCTTCCACAAACTGCTGGGAAGGCATGTCTTTCCTGTTTTGAACATGGGAATGATCTGTCCTGGTGAGAGATTGCATTGGGTAGTAACTCTGCCACTTACTATGTGACCTGGGGCTTAGTTTTACTATGAAAGTGTGAGTAATGCATATTTGAACTACAAGAAGGCAATTTCTTATGGTTCTGCTGAATTTATAAAGGTACCTACTTGCTACAGTTATTGGAAGGATTCTAATAACTTGTGTCTAGCATGTAGTAAATGTTTCAACAAATTATTTTCTACCCTAATAATATAGATATATTCTTATGGCTTTGAAGGAATCTTAAAATAAGAATATGGAATATACATTTAGTTTTCTTCAGTTCGTAAGTTACTTTGAGTTACAATAATGCTGATTAGAATAGGCTTTTAAAGATGACTGCTGGAAGAAACCAGCACTCACATCAGCAGAACAATGCCATTGTTTTATAGCTGTGCTTTGTGGATTACACCCAGCAGTCTGGCAGTACACCTGCGTGAGCACCAATGGTTACATGAAGCCAGATGACACCAGGTGCCGGAAGGAAGTGTGGGCACAGGGTGGATCGAGGGAAAGAAGAAGAAGAGGGTATCTCACGAAAAAGGGTAGAGGAAAGAGGGGAATGACTGGCAAAGCAAGCAATTCATTAGGTAAGGGATTTGGTCAGTGTTTAGAACTCTAAGTTAAGTAGTAGCTTAGCTTTTTACCAAGAAGACTAGGAAAAGGAAACCATATGAAACCATTTTCTTCTTGGATATAGTTATGTAGGATAAGTAAGTAGAAGGGAAGATGTCTTATTGGCACCCTGGCTGGGCCTACAGTGGCATAAACTTTTGTAATAGAGGGAGGAAAAATATACATTGTGATATGTATGCATTTATAACTTACATACAACATGCATGTATTTATCTCAGCAGCCAAAGTGTCTTCTAAAGTATTTAATTTGCCAATTAACAAGGTAATTTCAGTACATTGTGAGCTTGTTTCTGAACTGTAAAAGCATGCATTTGAGGGCTGGTTGATAGAAATATGTAAAAATTTTTTGTCAAATATATTTACAAAATAAAAAGACATTTTCTAGGTGGCTAAGCAAGTATACATCTTCCTTCAGAAGAAAGTGAGGCTGAAATCAGATAACCAGATAACTAATAGGTGTAGATGCATAATATTGGTATAATATTAGATGATTTAAACTGCTAGACTAGATGAGATACCGTCTTTCTGAGGCAAAAAGATTATGTCATTAAAAAGACTTTGTAGTCAGTCGCAGGCAAACCAAACTTGAACTTGGCTGCATTTCCAATTTCCATTTCAAACACTTACTGGTGCACAACCGGCTGATACGAGATCTTCAGCTGTTGCGTGCTACGTGAGTGTGTGCGCGTGCACTTAAGTGAAGTCACTCAATGGAACAGTGATCTACTGATATTTTTATAAATTGAGGTCTGCAATAGTAGGAATACTATAATTCTCTGGAATTATTTGTTTAGATATTTTTAAGGATTATACTTGTGAGTGGAAGGTAGATAGGCAGTTTGAATTTCTTGAACTTTTTGGTATTAGCTCTGTTAAGGTACCATTTACATATAAAATTCATCCGATTGTAAGTGAGTTCAGTGATTTTAGTGAACTGCAGTTGTGTATCCACTACCACAATCCTATTTTAAAACATTTTTATCACGTAAAAATATTCCTTTGTGCCCAATGGCAAATAATCCTCACTCTGACTTTCAGGCCCAGGCAACACATCAGCTTTTTTTCTCTACAGTTTTGCCTTTTCTAGACATTGCACATAAATGGGATCATATAGTCTTTTGAATCTGGTTTCTTTCATTTATCTTGGTGCTTTTGAGGTTCATCCATGTTGGTGTCTGTATCAGTGCATTCCTTTTCATTGCCAAATAATATTCCATTGTCTAGATATACCACATTTGTGTGTCTAGTTACCAGGTTATTGGATATTTGGATTGTTTCCAGTATTGGCTATAATGAATAATGCTATGAACATTCACATACATGTCTTTGTGTACATATGTGTTTTCATTTCTTTTGGGTGGATTCTTAGGAGTGCGGTTTCTGTGGTCCGGGTCCTTTGGTAAGTTTGTGTGTAACTCCTTAAGACACCGACAAATTGTTTTCCTAAGTGTGTACTATTTTACCTTTCCACTAGCAATGCATGAGGTCTGTTTTCTCTGCATCCTAACTAATGCTTGTTATTGTCTGACTTTCTGATTATAGCTATGTGGGCAGATGTGTAGTTACCATCTCATTGTAGTTTTAGTTTGCATTTCCCTGTGACTAATGGTGTTCAGCATTTTTTCATGTGCTTAATTAACCATTCCTCTATCATCTTTAATCTGAAGTATTTATTCAAATCTTTTGCCCATTTTTGGGGTCCATTTTAAATGTTAGATTGTTTATAAGCATTGCTTAGATATTTTAGATAACAAGTCCTTTTTCATATATGATTTGCAGATGTTTTCTCCTAGTCTGTAGCTTGTAGGGTATTTATTTTTTAGAGCAGTTTTGGGTTCACAGCACAATTGAACAGAAAGTACAGAGATCCCATTTGCCGCCTGCACTACACATGCACAGCCTTCCCACTATCAACATCCCCCACCAGAGTCGTATGTTTTTACAACTGATGAACCTGCATTAACATGTCATTATCACCCAAAGTGTGGCTTGTCTTTTTCTTTTTCTTTTTTTATTATATGCATTATGAAATGCTCACCATGATAAATATATTACAATATTATTGACGACATTCCCTATGTTGTACTTTTACTCCGTCTTTTCATTTTCTTAATGGTGTATTTTGAAGTGAGAAAGTTTTTTAAGTTTGATAAGATTTTACCAAATTTTTCTTTTGTGAATTGTGCTTTTGACCTATCTAAGAACTCTTTGCCCAACCAAAGTCATTATTTTCTCCTAGGTTTTCTTTCTTGAAACTTGTAAAAGATTAAAACATTAATTGGTTCTTTTTTTTTGGTAATGTTTTCCAAGTTAAAAAGAATAGGTTAAAAAAAAGGAAGAGGTAAATAGTGCTTCATAACTGTGGCAGACACTTCAAAATAATGCTTTTCCTTTGACGTTGGCTGCTAATTTTCTACTTTGTGAAAGAACCAATTAAATTTAATTTCTGAGATTTCAGCTTCTTGCTTTCATTGTAATAATTGCATTTTATGGATATATCTGCTAAATTGAGAAACTTTTTTCCCATCTGCTTTTTGTTTCTCTTCATTGTTTAGTTGGATTTTCTCAGCCAGATATTAGGAATAAGAAAGCAGTCCATATGAATTGACACTAAAGTGAGATTGGCTAATGAGGCTTTAACTCCCTCAGAGGAATATACATTTTTAAGGGATTAATAAACCAATTCTCTTATTTTATAGAATTTCAACTGGACAAAATGAATTGTAGTCAATTTCAGGAATGTGGGGAAAATAATTGAAATCAGGCTTATTAATATAGGCTAGCTGTTTCTGCTGGAGCATTTATTTCCAGGATTGGGTCTCTTGAGGAGTTCTGCTTTTTTCTGAACCTGCAGGTTCTCCAAACAGCACCTGATGACTTGTTGAATCTGTTAAATTGTTGGATAAGGAAGCTGAGGCTCAGGTTTAATAATTTGCCTAAGGTCAACATTCTTTTCTGATAAAGCTCACTGCACGTTTGTACTGAAATAGTTTTAGGTCGCATTAACAAATACAGTCACACATATTCAAGACACTCTTGTATCCACAGGTTGCTCTGCTGTGCTCCGTCACCTCCTAAAGATGCATCCTGACTTATCTCCACACTTGCACACTGAAGAATGCAACGTCTTGATTAACTTGCTTAAGGAATGTCACAAAAATGTAAGAGTTCAGAAAAATGACCATAAAGCAAAAATGAAACTTAAGTACAACACACTGATGTAAAATGTTACCTCCACTAATGGAAAGGAATGATAATACAGTGGATCTTGGCTTACTAAAGATTAGTAACTGATGCTTGTGATTTTTCAGACACCATCTCCTTTCATGATTAGTAAAAATCAAGCGTGGTAGTTTGTTAGGGAACTTCTGAAATGATATGTAATAGTTAGAATCCACGTTCTTACAATAAAATACTTTCCTTTTTTAAATTACAGGGCACTAGAACGCTTATGTTGAATTTTGACTCTTCTGATCATAATGGAATTATTTTAAGATTTTTCTAAGATTTTCCTTGATGTCTACTATTCTGTGTTTAAAGGAGATTGAAACATTTTTTATAATAGATGTTAGCTAGATTTAAATTATGATTGTTCTAATTTGTCACGTTTGCTTACTTGTTAGTGGAATGGAAGTAAAATTCCATGGTTTGGACCAAAATAGAAAGGAAGCCAATTTTTGGAAATCATTAAATTAAGCTGATATTTTTACAGATGTCAAATATTTAGCTTTTCCCATATACTTGACATATGAGACAGTTATAAGGAGCATTTCTGTATTTCTTTAACTTTGCATGATGTGTTATTTTCCTCATGATATTCATAAACTGTACATATATCAAATTATAATAATAGTAAATATCATTTAAATGAGTAAAATTTAAAGACTAATGGTAAGGTGGTAAGTAACACCTGTGACCTGTGAAGTTAGATATTTTTGTTGGTTCAAAGATTGTTGTTTGACGGTAAACTTTAGGCAGACTCTTTTCAGCATACATCTAGATCAAGAATTGATACTGTCTTTTTTTTTTTAAAGATTTTATTTATTTATTTGAGACAGAGAGAATGAGAGACAGAGAGCATGAGAGGGAGGAGGGTCAGAGGGAGAAGCAGACTCCCTGTCGAGCAGGGAGCCCGATGCGGGACTCGATCCCGGGACTCCAGGATCATGACCTGAGCCGAAGGCAGTCGCTTAACCAACTGAGCCACCCAGGCGCCCTGATACTGTCTTTTTAACGTTAATCATTTTATGGGTCTGCACTAGTGTCTCATTTGGTTTTAGATTTATTTCCCTGGTGGCTGGTTTTTGAGCATCTTTTCATGTGCTTATTGGCCACTCATATAAAGTCTTTTGCCCATATTTTGTTTTATTTTTTTAATTTAAATTTTATCTATTATTATTATTTTTCTTTTGCCCATGTTTTAAAATTGGGTTGTTTGCTTTATTTAGTTTTAAGAATTCTTTTTTTTTTTCATTCGACACACAAGTCCTTTGTCTGATGAGTGTATTGTGAATATGTTCTCCTAGTCTGTAGCATCCTTTTTCATTTTCTTAAGGTTGTGTTTCAAAGAGCAGTTTCTAAGTTTGATGAGGTCTAATTACCAGGTTTTTTTCTCTTATTGTTTGTGGGAGGTTTTGTTGTTGTTGTTGTGGGTTTTTTTTTTTTCCTTCCAAGTATTTTTATATGTTTCCCGGTCACAAAGATTTTTCTCCTGTTTTTTTTTCTCCTGGAAGTTGTAGAGTTTTAGCTTTTACATCTAGGGCTGTGATTCATTTCAGGTTAATTTTTGTGTATTGTGTGAGGTATGGGCCAGTGTTTCTTTCTTTGTGGATAGTTGTTCCAGGACAATTTGTTGCAGAGACCATCCTTTCCCTACTGAATTATCTTGACCGTATCTGGCTGGGTCTATTTCTGGGCTCTCTAGTCTATTCCACTGATTTATGTGTCTGTTCTTTTTTTTTTTTAAAGATTTTATTTATTCATAAGAGACAGAGAGAGAGAGAGGCAGAGGGAGAAGCAGGCTTCCCGCTGAGCAGGGAGCCCGATGCGGGACTCGATCCCAGGACCCTGGGATCATGACCTGAGCCGAAGGCAGACGCTTAACCATCTGAGCCACCCAGGCGCCCTTATGTGTCTGTTCTTAACACCAGTTAATTCCAGTGTTATCTTAGTGGGGCCACCCTAGCCCCTTGACCGTTTTGTCCTCTTCTCTGTCCCCGCTCACTTGCACTGGAGTGATCATTCAAACGTAAGTTGACTCATTGTTCCCCTCTAATGGCTCCCTTTGCCTGCGGTTATCAAATCTAAATTTCTTACTTTGTGTTGTTTCAGGGCCTTCATGAACCTGTCCCCTACTCACCCCTTGCGCCTCACCACCCTCCTGCACCTCTTCTGCTTGCTCCTGTGTCCAGTTGTGCCGGAACGCGCTTCCCTCTTCTAAGCCTTTGTGCTTGCTTTCTCCTTGCTTGTCTTAGAGCCCTCCCCACTATCTCCGCTTCCTGTGTGCGAGACCAGGTCTCACCATCCTCCAGGTTTTATTCAGTGTCATTTGTTATTTCCTCTTCCTTTTCTCCTTTCCTGGCCTACATTCTCTTGGCGTAGTCGCTCTGTACTCCAGTAACCCCACACATAATACAGTTGCTACTTTAAGATAGTTCTCACACTTTTTGGTCTCACGACTCCTTTATGCTCTTAAAAATTATTGAGGACCCCAGATGACTTTTGTGTATGTGGGCTATAGCTACCAATATTTACGGAATTAGAAATTTAAAAAATATTAATTTACATAAAAATACAATAATAAATCCAATACATGTTAACGTAGTGATTTTTCATAAAAAAGATCTTATTTTCCAAAACAAGAGGGTGAAAAGAATGACATTGCTTTTGCAGTTTTGCAATTCTCTTTAATGCCTGGCTTAATAGGATATAGCCAGATCCTCCTATCTGCCTCATGTTCAGTCTTTGGTGATATTGCTGTCTGTGCGGCCTCTGGAAAATTCTATGGTAGCCTTGTGAGAGAATGCAAATGAACAAAACAAGATTTTTGATTATCAGGGAAATAGTTTTTATCGTGTACATGCTCTGGAAAGGTTTTGGGAACTCGTGGGTGTCTCTGGACTACACTTGGAAAACTACTGCTTTATAGCAATCACTTCATTAGCTGGCTCTTCCCTCTGACCATGTACTGAGAGTAGGGCCCAGGTCCACCTTCCTCACTGCTGTATCTCTAGTGCTTGGGACATTGTCTTCAAGGTATCAGTTGATTGATTCATTTATTCAATCAATTTCTCAGTCGGTTTGATTCTCTAGAAATAGACATCGCACACTAGAGGTTTATGCCATGTGTATATAAGAGAATTGTAGACCCCGGGCATTTCATAAACCAATTCCAGTGGAGCACTTTGGTTTTGTTTTTCATGTAATGTCACGAGAGTATAATTCTTCTTCGGGTTTAAATGTTGGAAAAGCAAAAAACAAAACAAAACAAAACTTCTGTCTTGGATTTAAAAATTAGATGTATGTCTATGGGATGATATGAGTCAGTGTAAACCAAACTATGAAATATTGCCTTACGTTCTGAAAGTCTAATCCTTTCTGTTAGTTCTGCTTCACCAGAAGGTGTGGGAAATGCATGGTTCCTGTTCATTTGTTGTCAAGGAAATAGTTTAAGAAAAATACATAAGAGATACTTATTCTGAAAAGGTCCTTAGGTAACCAGTAGGAGATCTTAGTTTACCTTAAATGCTTGCCAGAAAAAATAACCCATTTATTCACTGTGGACCAGAAAAGGACATTTACCGTCGCGGTGAAAGAAAGGACTAGCATGAGGCACAGTTTATTAATTACGTGTTGTCTGGTTTCCGTGAAAGCCTTAATTAGAAAGAAAAGGAAAAGGTGCTTATTATTACAAGTTCAGCACTTATGGCATGTCATTATAGGACATCAACATGCTGTCCTACCCGTTCCTTAAAAATCGTGATGTGCAAATACATTAATTATAGCCCGACTAAAATTTGTGTTCTTGACTTCAGTCTTCATCTTAATCTGCTTCATAGCATTCATACTTTTTGCCATGATAATCATCATAGGCCTTGAAACCATGAGATTTTTATTTTTGCTTTGCAAAGAAAGCAGACTTCGAACTTTACATATAAGTTTTCTTACATTGTGGATTAGTGGCTTACTTATGTGGCCCATATAGGCCATTTAATAATAGTGTTATGTGTTTCTGATGTATTTTGATGACATTTTGGATGGAGGCAAATGAGAAAATTAGTGTTGGCCCCCAGCATTTATCAGGTAATTCTTCAATGGGACAGAATGTTTGCTAGTGAAGAAGTCAGTGGTCCTGTTAATACGGCCACACTGCACTTAGATATCGCTCCCTGTGGTAGAGATGGCTGTGCTGTGATTTTCACATGCCATTAAAGAAAGGGCTATTAGAAAACAGAATTGTTTACACTCTGTCCTCGTGAGGTTTGGGCAGGTTAATAGGCTTCCCTTTTATCAAGGAAAAATCTTTTTAGTTTTCATTTCTACCTATACAGCGTTTATCCCTCCTTTTAGGAAGGCCAGGATAAGTCCGTTTATTTGTATATTTTATACCTGTGATTTAACTGTTTGCTTATTAACAGGATGGTGACACATTAAACCCATTTCTCTAGGAATAAGTATTTAAATTCTATGTGCCAGAGACCTTAGCATATTATGGGATGAAATATTTTACCCCTCTTCTTCCTTTTAGCACAGCATTCTGAAATATTTTGGTCATTGCAATGATCTCGATCGGGAGATGAGAAAATGCTTGAAGAAGGAGGTAAGAAAAGTGTTAGAGGATGAAAATGGTTGAACAGTAGAATAGAACATTTCTGAGCAATATTTAGAATACCATTACTAATTTTTATTCCAAATTTTAGTATAACAGGGAGAATTGACACTTTATATGTATGTTCTCCCCTAAAACCAAGAGGAGAAATGAAAGGACATTGCTGGGGGTTTTTTTGTTTGTTTGTCTTTTGTTTTTTTTTTGCATGCACATAAATGAAAACGACTTCCTTATTATAATCATTGTAACTCCTTTGGATGAATTGTAAGGGCTAGGAAACTGAATTTGTTTAGTAGAAAGACTTTGGTCAGTCAGCTATTAGCCATAGCAGGTAACTAACACTTTCTGGGCCTCCGCTTCCTCATAGAACGTGGCAGGAGCTAGGCTTGGGCTCCTCACAGGTTTAGAATTGTGAATTCTTCATAACCATGGCATGTATGAGACACACGGATCTAGTTTGACTTGGCCGGAAAGACTCATTTCCTGAACCCGGTTTTAGGCCATGACTTGGACTTGGGCATATAGCAGAGTGCTTTTGAAATCTTTAAATTTAACTCCATTTCTGTTTTGTACATCAGTTGTTTTATGTCCCAAACCTTTAAAAATCTGTAACTACTGAACACCTGCCGTCCAGTTTTCTTTCCTTTTCTATATTTTTGAAATTTTTTCCTATTAGCCTCATATTGAAAGGTATTAGTTATAATATTTGAGCTGTCCAGCATCTATCTTCAACTTTTGTATATTTCAATCTGAAGCTTTTTTTTTTCCTTCCCAGAATCCCTTTCCAGTGTCTTTACCATTTTGAAGAACTTTCTGGAGTTCTCAGTTCAGGGTGATAATTTTCTTTGCACAAATGTGTACATACAGAAGTGTTTTAAATTGACTTTCAAAGAGTTTTTCTTCCTATTTACATGTAAAGCTAGTTTATATGAAAACTGAACCTAGGGCTTTGTTCCCGTTTTAATAAGATGATGGGAAAAAGAAGCCCACACTACTTTATTCAGTACAACTGTTTATTTCTCACATGCTTTCAGTTGTGTCAGATCACTTTTTCCCTAAGTTTAGATTTTTTTCTTTTTCTAACAGTTCAGTAATTTTTGCCATTTTACCAATTGCAAAATTTTAGATTAGGCATTTATTTGAAATTTTCTTCCCAGGTGGTCCTGAGCTGTTAGTGACTATTAGGTAGAATGTTGTAGATATTTTTCTTACTTTGAGTTTGTTTTCATATAAATTCTGGATTTTCTCCTTGACTTATTTTCTAAGTCCTCTGTGTGGTTTTTATGTCGGTAAATTACCTGATTTATAAATGTTTTTGTCTGTTCTTTCCTCCTTCAGTCCTCTGAACCTGCACTCATTTATTTCCTCTCTGCCTTTAATGCTTTCTAGTTGACCATTTCCTGCCTTTCACATGCTCCTCTAACCATCTCCTTCATGTACCATTTGAGTACTTCATTCCTTGACACTTTCAACTAGAAAAAGGGTCTGGCCAGTTCCCTTAGCCTCTGTTTGCTGCTGTGTCGCTGCTTTTGTTCTTTCTATCGAAATAATCACTAATACTACTTTTGCAGCATCCTGTTTTGTCCCTCTTAATTTTTCGATTCGGTTTGGTTTGGTTGTGTTGTTCACTGAAGTTTTGTGAATAACATCGTGTTCATCCTTTTTTTTTCTTTTATTCAAAGGCCATCTGGACTCCCTTTGGGGATATCTTAACATACATTTTAACATAGATTATATTTTTAATTTGCTCTTTAACTTATTATTTTGGCTGCCTACAAAGTATTATCTTCTGAAGATTTACCCTTACAACCCTCTTCCCAACCCGATTGCTGGAGGCAGTCCAGTATATGTGATTAAAGATAGATACCAAATGTTTTTCTCAGAGTAGGTATCCCTCCATGTTCTAGAACAGTGCCTTTTTTTAAAAAAATAGTTTTTAAAGTGATGAAATGCTCTTTCCCCCTGACAATCTTAGGAGGAAAATTAATGTGTGACAGATAAAAGGAATGATTTTGGTTAAAGGGACCTGGTGTTTCATCTGTAATTTGAAGTGGCCCTTTGATGAAGAAGAAAAAAAAGTTTGAAAACTATCATTCCAGAGGCTATGTTAGAACTCTTCAATCAAAACTTTAGATCTAGAAAACTTCTGAGAGATGATCTAGCCTAGCTCTTCTTATTTGAGGTTATGGGACCCGAAGATGCAGTAAGCATGAACCTTCCCAGCACTGGCTCAGAGGTCCGGGGCAGGGGACCCAGTTGAGTCCCTACTCAGCTCTCTATCATTGATTTTCATTTCTGCGGCCTTTTTCCATATCTCTGGCTCCTAAAAGATTTTGATGCTTAGTTGTTCACATATACTTAGTTTTTTCAACTTGAATTTACTTTTACTTTTTTCCTTTTTCCATAGGGACCCTTCATTCACTTTTAAAATATGTCTATCGGTGTATATAAGCATGTATATATATCCATACAAAAACACTTATATTCACATTTCTCTGCTTTAAACAGTGCTTTTTCTAAGTGCCAGGCTGTGTATTTCCTGTTACTTATAACCTACTGGCCAGATCCAAATACTAGGCTGAAAACCTCCAAGGTGAAAACTGCACTTAGATCCAACTGACTACAGAAATGTAGGATTTGGAGAGAATCAGGTTTGATGACTATTCATAATGAAAAGATCCTGGGAGGTTCAGCTGAATATAGGTTTCCATGTGAACTAATAGGATAATATGGTTGCCAAGAGCCAATTACTCTTGATAATATTTATAGAAATAAAATGTCTAGGTCATAAGAACTAGTAGGTCCTCCATAGCCCACATCTGTCAGACTGTGTGGAACACTGTCTTTAATTCTGGTTGTGATATTTTTTATAAGGGATATTGATATTAAAGCACCTTATAAAAGGTAGCTATTAGAAGGCAGAAGCCATGTTCTATGAACCTTTGTAGAAATCAGCAATGTTCAGCCTAAAAAAGGTAGTAAGTGGATTTTCTGTAATCAGATATTTGCAAGAAGAAATAGAGGGCAGTAGGAGAATTTACAGGGAAACACTTATTGGTTCAACATTAAAAAACAAAAACAACCTTTGGAACGAGTAGAAGGGTCCAACAATTAAACAGGCTACCTCTCAGGTAGTTAGCTGCTCATAGCTAGAAGTGTTCAAGCAGAGGTTAGATGACTTCAATGGATTGTGAGTTTCTGCAGAACAGGACAGAACTCACTCATCTTAAATATTTACTGAATTCATATTTTGGGAGAAAATTAATTCAGTAAATATTTGTGCACCTATTAGGATGTAGGTGCTGCACTGTGTTTGCACTTTCAGATTCCGTGAAATAAAAGACAAAAAAGAATTTTATCAGCAAAAACTATTTTGCAAATATTTTAAAATATTTAACTCAGCTGATATAAATGGTAATATAATCTGCTGTCTCTTCTCTCCCCCCTTCCTTTTATTTTCCAGTACATGGAAAAGAGGACCAAGAGCAGGGAGCATGGCAATGCGATGCGAAAAAGACTTTTTAATCCTGCAGAGGAATCTGAAAAATAAATTAGAGGCATACCTCGTTTTATTGTGCTTCGTTTTATTGAGCTTCGCAGATAATGCATTTTTTTCAAATTGAAGGTTTGTGGCAACCCTGCGTCGAGCAAGACTATTGGTGCCCTTTTTCCAACATCATTTCTCACCTCGTGTCTCTGTATCACGTTTTGGTAATTCTCACAATATTTCACACTTTATAATTACTATCCTATTTCTTATGGTGATCTGTGATGTTACTATTGTAATGATTTTGGGGTGCCGCAAAGCATGCCTGTATAAGACAGTGAACTTAATCAACGTTGTGTGTATTCTGACTGCTCACCAACCAGCCATTCCCTCGTCTCTCCCTGTCCTTGGGCCTTCCTATCCCTTGAGACTCAACATATTGAAATTAGGCCAGTTAATAATCCTACAGTGGCCTCTCAGTGTTCAAGTGAAAGGAAGAGTCCCCCATCTCTCACTCTAAGTCAAAAGCTAGAAGTGATTAAGCTCAGTGAGAAAGGCATGTTGAAAGCCAAGATAGGCTGGAGCCAGGCCTCTTGCACCAGTTAGCCAAGTTGTGAATGCAAAGGGAAAGTTCTTGAAGGAAATTAAAAGTGCTGAATGTGTGTGCCAGGGAACACATGAATGTTAAGAAAACGAAACAGCCTTGTTTCAATGGTCTGGACAGAAGATCAAACGTCCCCTTAAGCCAAAGCTTAATCTAGAGCAAAGTCCTAGCTCTTCAATTCTGTGAGGGCTAAGAGGTGAGGAAGCTGCAGATGAAAAGTTGGAAGCTTGAAGACGTTGGCTTGTGAGGTTTAAAGGAAAGAAGCCATCTCTATAACCTAAAAGTGCTTGGTGAAGCACTTTGGGCTGATGTAGAAGCTGCAACATCGAGACAAGACCCTCCACCTGCAAAAAGATTATGACTTGCTGAAAGCTCAGATGATACGGTTAGCACTTTTCAGCAATAAAGTATTTTTGAATTAAGGCATGTATGTTGTTCTTTAACATAATGCTATTGTACACTTAATAGACTACAATATTGTGTAAACATAACTTTTATACATGTTGGGAAACCAAAAAATTGATTTGACTTGCTTTGTTGTGTTGCTTTATCTTGGTGGTCTGGAACGAAACCTGTGGTATCTCTGAGGTTTGCCTGTATACTTTCCCTGGATGCCTTGGCTGAGAGAAGACCTAAAGACTCTTGGTTGATAACCAAAAGAATCTTACCTCATTTTGTCTCCAGAATCTTTTGAATGGAAAGTGACGCATGGAGAAATACGGAAACCCTGATGCTGAATATTTTTTGGGCGGAACCTTAGGTACTCTCTCTTGTCTGCCAATATATCTGACTTCCAGCATGTTTCTTCCCTTGGCCAACAATCAGTTAGCATTGGCGTAACTTATCTCCTTCAATAAAATAATTGACTTGAATGATATTTTCTCTGTTCTCTTAGACTTTCCTGGAATTAGGGCAAAATGGTCCCATTTGACTTTCCTTTTTGACGATGTGGTGATTCTGGAGCTTAAACATTGAAGACACAAGCTAGGGCAAAAAGAGTTTGGGAAGTCCCAGCTGTGTTAACAATATGAAAACGACCCAACTTTATCGTTCCCAGACTCATTTCCAGCAGGCACCCCCGCACCCCCAGTGCCCTTTCTGCCAGGTGTTTCTGAAACTGGCAGCAATCGATGTCACCAGCTTCCTGCCACAGCCACAGCAAGGGCTTGTCTTCTTGTCAGATGAGGTGTCAACAGACTGTGAGCTGTGAGCTCCTTCTAGTGAATTCTGTGTGTATGTCCAGAATGAGGCCTTGCTGACGTCGGTGTTTAGTAAGCGACTTCCCCATCATCAGAGGTGTTCAAGAGGCTGGACATTCACTTAGCAGGGTGGTTACACAGGATAACAGGCATTTGATGAAGGGACAGAGGAAGAAGTAGAATTAGTTCTGAGGGCCCTTTCGAGACTGAGATTTATGAATATTTATGCAGCTCCTTCCTCCATGTCAGTAGTACAAGTACAGAAATGAGACGTTTTGCCTTTAGAAGCTTGTAGTAAACTGACGAGTTGACTATGACAATATGTTGTGGCGCCACGATGAGGTAGCTGTCGTAGAGAACACAGAAAAGGCACCTATGCCTGGCCTTCAGGAAGAAGGAGCCATTCCAAGAAAGCTACTTAGCAAGGTGACCTTTGACAAACAGTGAGAACGGAATACATTCTGGGGAGCTTCAAGTTGTCTGGCATGACTGGAATGTGAGGGCTCATGGTGGAGGAAGATAAGAAATGGCTTTGAATTCATTTGGAGTTTTTCTCCAGTGTTGTGTGACCAGTTGCAGATTTCAATATGGGGATTGGTGATTTGTGGAGGGGCCTTAGTTGGAAGGGTGATATGTTTTGATTTGTATTTTAGTAAGATTTTTCTGATTATAGTTTGGGGGATAGATTGGAGAAGGGAAATTACACCCAGGGAGTCCCATTCGATTTTTGCCCTAACTTCGGTGGTAAATGAAGACCTGAAATAGAGAAGTGGCTTGAGGATCCAGACGAGTGGCTAGATTTGAGGGGAGTTTGAACACAGAATCAGCATGGCTGACTAGGAGGTCTCGGGCACTTGTGTCTGCATGCTGCTGGGGCCCTGCCCTGAGTGGGAGGGGGTGTAGCAGAGGTGCGTGGTAAAGTGCTGGGTTTGAAGTGTGCGCAGAAGACCCTGGGTGGAGGGGGCTTTCCAGCTTCTGAGGATGCACATCTAGAACGTAGTAGTCGTCTGGACGAGAACAGAATTGGGAGACAGCAGCTTGCATGTGGCCACCAGCACCCTGTGGGCCGGTGTTGGTTGTGGGCCACCAGAGGTGGTTTTTTTGTTTTGTTTTTAAAGATTTTTTATTTATTTGTCAGAGAGAGTGCAAGAGAGCACAAGCAGGGGGAGTGGCAGGCAGAGGGAGAAGCAGGCTCCCCGCTGAGCAAGGAGCCCGATGTGGGACTCCGTCCCAGGACCCTGAGATCATGACCTGAGCCAAAGGCAGAGACTTAACCAGCTGAGCCACCCAGGCGTCCCCCACCAGAGGAGTTTTATAGAGCAGGATGAAACTTTGGGGTCACTTGATTTTTTTAAAATTCCACATTTTGGTAGAACATTGGACAGTCTGTAAGTTTTGTCGACTTCTCACCCTAAGACCCCTGAACTCCCCAGAGGTATCGATAACTGACAGTTGGGTGGGTCATCTATACATGTCCATCACTATTTCAGGACAAGAAAAGGAGCCCCATATATGGAGAAGGAGCAGGCATAGAGGGAGAGGGCAAACCATAGAGAATGGTGCCACCGAGTTCCCAAAGGGTTCCAGAGGAGGGAGTGTTACTGGAGCAAATAGGGTCGGAGGCGCCCTTTGAGACTTTGGTTACTCTTTCATCCCTGACCTGAGAGCCGCTTCCCGTGGCGAGGAGGGGGCAGGAGCTTATGGGGAGCTGGAGGACGCAAGCATATTTGGAAAGGCTTGGCTCTGAAGGGAAGGACATTGTAAGGTTGAGAGAGGGCCTTACAAAATCAAAAGGAAATGGTGAGTGACACTTGGGAACTGGTATATTTGAAAAGAATGCTGGATAGGAGGGAGGGATTGATGTGTGGAGTGAAGTCTTTGAGGATGCAGAAGCGAGTGAGATTCAGGGCCCTTGCTGACAGGGATGCCGTTTTTTTCCCCAGAAAACTAACGAGAAACTGAAAACTTAAAGCACCATAGGAAATGTAAAGTATTCTTTTCGGAGAGCAGTAAATACCTGTCTGCACTGGATGCACTGCTCTCACCCAGGCTCTGTGTCTGCTCTTTGAGGACCCAAGTCTTAGACACACTAACATGGTTACCAATAGCTAGTCGTATGCTGGTAAATGTTTAATAACTGGCCCTGACAAATGAGCATAAAAGACACGAATTTGTAGCATTTGCCATTGTCTGTGGTGGACGCCATCCTGCCAAGGCAGATTTCAAACTACCAAGCTGACAGTCACCCAAGTGGAGCTGGGCAGACGTGCTCACGGGAGGCTCTCCTGAGCTGGTCCTGGCGGCCTCTAGTCGCCCATGGCACGACACTACCGTGCAGAAGGAATGCAGGAAGTCGTCCCTGATTGCCCACTAATGGCCACCTCTCCCACAGCGAGCATTCTGTCATTTGGAAGTACCTGTCACCGAAGATGTATACTAACGCAAGACCGCCGGGCCTTCGGCGACAGAGCACCTGTAGTCCACAACTGCTGGAGTTCACAGAGTCTGCAGGGGCATGTCATTCTGTGGAAGAGTGAGGAACCGTATGCCAGGTGGATTAGGGAGAAAATGGGACCTGCCTGTGCCTTGATGGTTGGATTTGTGCCCCAGCGCTCGGCTGTCTGCATCTCTTTCTTTTGGGATACCGTGCATGACCTTCTGGTTTAGGACATGTCACCAGCTGCTTTTCTCAGCCCTCTTTGGGTCAGCGTGAGATCTCACAATTTTCTCCTTTGCAGAGCAAGCACATTTTCTTCCTGGAGATTTCTTTTTTTTTTTTTTTTTTTAATTAAAATTTTTTTTTTACTGCCACTTGTAGTAGGAGACTAAGAGGCTGGAGGGAGATGAGGTGGGAAGGAGCAGAGGTCCTGTGTCCTCTTGCCTTTATCAGGCACCTGGCACTGCGTTGAGTGCTGGTGCTACAGTGATGAACGAGCTGGACCTAGTCTGGGTGAGGGCTCATGTCACGAAGGACCACCTAAGTCCTGGTAAGGAATTTGGGTTTCCTTTCAAGGGCTCTGGGAAGACACTGTCCGGTCTATGCAGGATGCAGAGTGAAGTGATAGATGGACTTCACTTTGTGTGGATTTCTAGTGGCTTTGGGTCATAAAGGGTCATCTCTTGAAGAGCTCAGGCCAAGGTTTTCCCGAGAAATCTAATTTTGTAGACCGCGTGAGCCCTGATTCTCTGTTCATGACAAATTTATTAACGTTTTACTGTAAGAAACACGACACAATGTTACTTAGGAGTGAGGATAGAAAGTTGAACTTCTTCTGACCCTTCATAAATGGAGTTTAAAATCACTTTAATCTCCATGGAGTTTTTGGCTCAAAGCACAGGGTTTGTTTCCCGACAAAGAGTTTGGGGTAAACTAATAAAGGCAATGTCGTTGCCCTGCCAGGTGGACACACCAGAGAGCTTTCTGTGCTTAGCAGAAGAACAAGTCCCTACATCCCAGGGAAGCTGCCTTTGCCACCACACTCAGATGGAAATTGGTGCCCTTTAAATGATATTCAGATATGGCACATCCTGCCTTACTCCACAGTCATGCCTGCCTCGCCCAGTGAAGTCACTGAAGGAGATGGTCCACAGTGGAGAGCGCAAGGGGAGGCAAGAGGAAGGCTTGTAGTCATCGCTCTCCCGCCTCGGTGGTATTCTAGGTGGGGCAGGTGGCCTAGGCTGGAGGCCAGGGGGCCAGTCTCCTTCCTCCAAGTGCAGCTAGTCACCCGGGTAGACAGGACACTGAAAGTGAGACTGAGGGTGGAGAGATGGGGTGGGAGAGCAAGCTGGCTGAGCTGCTCTCACTCGTGGAACACTCTGGCTCAGTGTGAACCACCTCCGACAGCGTGAGGGATGAGAGTGCCACACGCATGTGCGTCACCTCTGTTCAGCTCGCTAACACTGCCATTCTCTCTGTAAAAGAAACATCTCAAATTCACAGAAGTGTACAGACTCTATGAACACCCGCGTACCCACCCTCCAACTTTATTAACTTGGATATCTTGCCGTGTTCGTTTCAGGTTATTTTTTTAAATAAATGATGCATTACAAATGTGGGTGAACCCTTCTTGTGTGTCTTACCCCAACCCCCCATGTATGATTTTGTACTTCTAATATATATGTAAGTATCCATAAACTGTATTATTTTGCATGTCTAAATATTTTACTTTGAAGTTGGCATGATGTGTATAGCCTCCCGTAGCTTACTTTTTTCACAGTTATGTTGATAAAGGAAGCTCTTCTTTATTCATTTTATCTGCTATGTAATATTCCATTGTATGACTGTACCACACTTTATGCATTTTCCTGTTGCTGGTCGTTTTAGATAGCGAATTTTTGCTGCTATTAAAGTGCTTTCACTAGTATTCTCACGTGTCTTCTTGTACAGTCTGTGGGAGTGTCTCTTGAGTATAAACCTTGGATTTTGTTGAGCTGTAAGGATACATCTTCAACTGTACTAGAAGTTTCTAAATTATACCACAAATAGTTGCAGACATACAATTAATCCATCTTACTGATACTGAGTTGTTTAAATCTGTGAACATAGTATATCCATTTTTTCAGGTCTTTTATGTTTCTCAATAAATTTTTATGATTTTTAAATGACAGTCATACATCTTGCTAGATTTGCTCTTAAATGGTACTTTAAAAATTGCATGTTCTACTCTACTATTACTGGTATAATACAGTTGATTTCTTTATATTGATCTTATATTCAGAAAGCTTGCTGAATTTTCTTAATTCTACTAGTTTATAGATTGTTAGGACGTCCGTGCCGTGTGCCTCTCTGTACTGCTGAAATGGGGAAGCCGAACACTGCCTTTTCTCAGATTCTCTTACAGTTAGGCTGTAACAAATTAGTGTCCATTCATTCCGGAGACTTGAATTTGAAATGGGCTTGAGCTGGAGAGAGGGAGGCTGTCCGGTGTTCGTCTTGCTGGTGTGGATCGTGGTGGACATGGCGCAGCTACGGGGCCAGCAGTTTTTGCTGTGGTTTCCCCTGTTTTTGCCAGGCAGCTTCTTAATTGTATCAGGAACCTAGACTCAGCTCTGCAGTGTGGCTTCGGGAATTGTTGATGAAGTTCTCTTCACCCCTTCCAGTGCTTCGGTAGATTATGTAATACCTGGTAGTAAATACCTTTCTGCCATTACATGCGTTATACGCATTACACTCTCTCCCTTTTGACTTCCTATCGCTTTACATCTGTGCGCTGCCTTCTTGGTGATTTTCTCAAATCTGTTTTCCAGTTTATTAGCTCCTCTGCTGTGTCTTCTCGGCTGTTTCAACAACCATCAAGTTTTTAACTGACTGTTAATCCCTTTCTAGAAGTTTTATTTGATTCATTTTCAGATCGACCTATTTTCGTAAAGATTTAAAAAATATTTTTAATTCTTTGTTTTATTTTTAATAAAGTTTTCTTCAATAGTTTATATTAATAGTTCCATTATTTGAAGTTTTTGATATCTAACACTTCTGCTTGTTTGTGGTCTCTTCCTTATGGCAGATTATTTCCTTATGTGTTTTACCTGACTGTTAGTATATCTCTAGTTGGTTTATTTAACTGGACTTCTTGTACAGTGACTTGAGAGCTCTTGTATTTGCCTCTGCTAGGTACCCCAGAGGTGTTACTGACTCAGAGGCACCTTTTGTGCTGATTGTGTTGTTTAGGGACTCCTGGACCACTTGAGTCATTACTCAAGTTTAGGTGTGGGAAGACTCATGGTTATGAATTCTGGGTGAAAATTCTTTTTTCTTCTCAGAGCCCAAGATAAGTCAGGCTTTACTCTGGTCTCCCTATGCTGGTGAGTGGATGGATGTTTTCTAGTTACCTTTTCTTAGAGGGTGTACCCTTTGGTGGTCCTGGTACCATGAGGCATTCTTCTCATACCATGCCTCCTATAGACCCAATGTCTTTAGTCTTTGTCCCGTGTGTGAATGAAAATCTCAGTTTCTAGGTTTACTGGGACTGGTCTGGGATGCACCAGCATCTGCTGATGCTTTTACCTTTTTGGTTTACAGTTTTCTGTGTTCAGCCTCCAAAGATTTTCTGTACTTTCCTGTGAGGTCAGCTGTGCCTTAAAAATTTTATTTGAAATATGTTCTTTAGTATTTTCAAGTACATTTAATTAGGAAAGTTTTCAGATAATCTAATCAGCCACATTTCCCGGAGCAGGTGTCCTGTGCTTAAAATTTTAACCTGCAGAGATGGCTATTGTGAGGAATGGTTGTACTTTGAACAGTTAAGAGGATTAAGTTTTCATTCCTAGAGGACAGGTGGGGAGTGAAAGGATTTGGGAGGATGTGGGGAGGTGGGAAGGGCATGGCAAAGAGGTGAGTTGTAAGGGAACATTCTTTTTTCATGTGTCTTCATCCACATCTGGACTCTGGCTGCTTACACTGTGGTCCATGGACCAGCAATTTCAGCATCGCATGGGAGCTTGTTAGAGATGCAGAGTCTCAGGCCCTGCCCCACACCTACTGAGAATCTGCATTTTTTAAAATTAATTAATTTTTATTTAAATTCAACTAGCCAACACATAGTACATCATTAGTTTCAGATGAAGTGTTCAACAATTCATCAGTTGCATTTAGTAAAATCCCCAGGAGAGGAGTATATTAAAAATTTGACTTAAGGGATGCCTGGGTGGCTTAGTCGGTTAAGCATCTGCCTTCAGCTCAGGTCATGATCCCAGGGTCCTGGGATAGAGTCCCGCATCGGGCTCTCTGCGCAGCGGGGAGTCTGCTTCTCCCTTTGCCTGCTGCTTCCCCTGCTTGTGCTCAATCTCTGACCAAAAAAAAAAAAAAAAATTTTTTTTTTTGATCTGAACTATCTCTGATGTAACTGCCTTCCATAAAGTGACTACTTCTTTGAGGTTAAAGACCTTCCTCCAGTCTTGTTGGCCCCTTCTCTAGCTTAGTTCTTTTTCTCCACTTAATTTTTTTTTTTTAAGATTTATTTATTTATTTGAGAGAGAGAGAGAGTGAGTGGGAGGGGCGGAGGGGAAGGGAGAGAGAACCTCAAGCAGGCTCCATGCTAAGCATGGAGCCTGACAGGGGGCTCAACTTCAGGACCCTGAGATCACGATCTGAGCCAAAACCAAGAGTTGGATGTCCAACCAACTGCACCACCCATGCACCCCCTTCTCCAGTTAATTTTTAAGCACTTTTCTTAAGTGGCTTTTGTACCAAAGTTCTTTTTTTAAATTATTATTTATTTTACTTTTTATGTTTTATTTATTTATTTTTAAGAATTTATTTATTTATTTGACAGAGAAAACACAAACAGGGGGAGCGGCAGGCAGAGGGAGAAGCAGGCTTCCCGCTGAGCAAGGAGCCCGATGATGCGGGACTCGATCCCAGGATCCTGGGATCCTGACCTGAGTTGAAGGCAGACGCTTAACCCACTTAGCCACCCGCGCGTCCCTATTTTTATGTTTTAAAAAGATTTTATTTTTAAGTAATTTCTATGCTCTACACACAGCTCAAACTCACAACCCCGAGATCAAGAGTTGCACCCTCCACCGACAGCCAGTCAGGCGCCCTGTATTGAAGTTTTTTGTTGTTGTTTTGTTTTTCGTACGTGAGGTTTTTGAGAACAGTTCCAATTGGTGATATATTGAGGGAGTGTTAATATGACAGCAAAATCTTACTTAACTGAAGAGCAGAGCCATTATGAAACTTTCAGGGCATTTGCTTTCTACGCAGCTCTTCAGGGTAGAGAACTGAGAAGTTGAAGCATTCTGTGTGGAGAACTTTAGACCTGGCTAAACTGGAGTGTTTGCTCTGCACACAGAGCATTCGCAATTCCTAATATCCCCAAGTGCCAATATCCCCTTTTGTCCACATCCTCCCCAACACTTACTGTCTCTTGTCTTTTTGATGATGGCCATTCTAACAGGTGTGAGGTGATGTCTCATTGTGGTTTTGATTTGCATATCTCTGATGATTGGTGATGTTGAGCATCTTTTTATGTACCTGTTGACCATTTATATGTCTTCTTTGGAAATATGTCTGTTCAGGTCTTCAGCTCATTTTTTAATTCAGTTTTTGTTTTTTTGCTTTTGAGTTGTATAAATTCCTTATATGGTTTGGATAGTAACCCTTTGTCACCTATATGGCTTGGAAATATTTTTTCCCATTCTGTAGATTGCCTTTTCATTCTGTTGATTGTTTCTTTTGCTGTGCAGAATCTTACTGGTTCAATGTAGTCCCACGTGTTTATTTTTGCTTTTGTTGCTTGTGCTTTTGCTGTCATCTGCAGAAAATTGTTGCCAAGGCCACTGTCAAGGAGCTTTTTCCTAATTTTTTTTCTTGGAGTTTTACAGTTTTCAGGTCTTATGTTTAAGTTTTAAATCCATTTTGTGTTCAGGTTTGAGGGTGGTGTAAAATTAAGAGTCTCAAGACACATAACCAAATGCAATATATTAATTTTGCTTGGATTCTGATGGGAACAAACCAACTGCAAAAAAGACATTTTTGGGGGACAGTTGGAGAAATTTGAGTATGATTTTGTTTCAGATGATAAGAGATTACTGTAACTTTGTTAAGTGTGATAATGGATTATGATTACCTTGAAAAAGGTGTCCTCGGTTAAAGATGCATTATGGAAGTATTCACGGGGGAAGTGATAGATGTGTGGGATTTACTTTAAAATAGTAGCAAACAAAGTGAGTGCAGGGGGATTAGATGAAACAAGATTGGCCATGAGTGGATAACTGTTGAAATAAAAGGTGGAGTCATAAGGGTTTATTATACTTTTCTCTCTAATGAATGCTTGAAATTTCTATAATAAAAATTTTTTTGAAAGAGTCTTAGATTCTTTGAGTCAAGAAGCAATTTCATCCAGAAATATAGTGTGTCATCAATATGTACTGTTCTGAGAAAAGGACTCAGTACCTTTGGTGGTTCTTTTCCTAGGTAGGATTTATTTTTATTTTTATTGATTCTGATGGGTTCTGGGTTTTTCTGCTAAAAACAGAGGGCAGCCTGAAAAAAAAAAAACCCAACAGATGTTGACAATGGAAACACTATGAATGGAATTAGAAATATGTTCAAGGGGCACCTGGGTGGCTCAGTCATTAAGCGTCTGCCTTTGGCTCAGGTCATGGTCCCAGGGTCCTGGGATCGAGCGCTACATTGGGCTCCCTGCTTGGCGGGAAGCCTGCTTCTTCCTCTCCCACTCCCCCTGCTTGTGTTCTCTCTCTCACTGTGTCTCTCTCTGTCAAATAAATAAAATCTTAAAAAAAAAGAAAAGAAGTATGTTCAAAATATGAGATATGTATATATATCCATCCTCATAGAACCCTACTCATAACTATTTCAAAGGCTCTTTTTCTCTCCAGACCTTATTTTCCATGACAAATTCCTATAAATCCAAAATGTCTATTTCAGACTTTGTTGAGAACCAGGGTACTGCTATGGGAAGGAGTTTAGAATCAGAGAGACTGTATTCGGATCCCAGCTCTGTCGCCGATGAGCTGTAGTGATGGAAGGAAAATTTACCTAAACTCTCTGAACCTTGGTTCCTTCAGCTGTGAAATGGGACTGATTATCATACCTACTGCATAGAGTTGTGGTGAAGATTGAATGATCGCATTTCAGGCGTGGTGAGGTTTATATCTTGTTCTTGGAATACTGTGAGTGTCCACAGAATCCTAACACGTGTGTGTGTATGTTAGAAAAAGCCTCTAGAACATGGCCATATGGACACAAATGCCTGCTGTTTGCCCTAAAAACCCTATCTCAAGTGTGGCATGTAGCTTTCTGTGTCAGTATAAGGCACTCACTTATCTGAAGTCAATTTGTGCAACATTTCTCTGTTTCTGGAGTTGACTACTCAGAAGTGCATTTCCAAGTATTTGTCTTATTTCCCTTTGGACTTGATTTGTCTTCTTAACTTCTCCCTAGCGAAGAGAGTGAGATGTAAAAACCAAGCTTAAGCATTATTTGATTGATTGAAGAAGGCACTGCTAGATATCGCCTGGGCTGCACCGGTGAGCAAGACTCATCCTGTGTTCTCAAGAAGGCCTAGGACATATCTCTATGCCTTTAGGGAAGAAGGAAGAAGAGGTGGTGGTGTGAACGGCAAGTTTTTAGAGTCAGAATTTTTCACTAGAATCTTGGCTTCTCTGCATATGTTTGGCAAGTCATCTCTCTTTACTTCTTTGAATCTCCATTTTCTCAGTCATAAAATGGAGGTCTCTGCTTCACCAGTTGTGTGGATCAAAGGAGACCATGGCATTGCTTTTGAACTCTGAAGGGCCACACATATTTTCTAGAGAGAGTGTGTCAGACTTCTCTTGGCATCCCAAGGGGTATCAGAACAAGCTAGGAGCAGTCCCTGAATGCTCTTTAGGCTCTTCTGGGACCTTAGCTGGATCTAGGGAGGGTCTGAAAAAGTCTAGCCCCCTTGTCTTATTCTTGGCCTCCTCTGCTGCTCCCTGGCCTAGACAGGAAGCTGCATGGGGTGTGGTCCCTTGGCCCATATTGCAGTATCCCTCCAAGCCAAGAGGAAAGCCCTACTCAGCAAGGAGAAGGTGTGAGGGGGGATCACAATCCCTGGTGTCACTCTGCACCTTCATATAAGTCCTTATGGGATTCCCAAGGAAGGCCAGCCAGTGTACCTGGTGTTGGAAATGCAAGATGAACAGACAGACCTGGACTTTTTAAGTTTGCTAAGAAGTTGGCCAGGTGTTCCGTGTGTCTGGGCTAGCACTGTCCAGTAGAACTTCCCGTAATGATGGAAATGTTCACCTGTGCTGCATAATTCAGTGGCCTCCGGCCATCTGTGAGTGTAGGGCTCTTGAAATGTGGCTTGTGTGACTGAGGGACTGAGTTTTAAATTTTACTTAATTTTAATGGATTTAAATTTAAATAGCCACAGGCGGCTCATGGCTACCATATTGGACAACACTGGACAATGCTGGAAAGATTCTGAGATGGTTAGAAGGGCACCCAAGCAGTCCAGAGGCTTGACTTCCCTTCTTTAAAAAGAGCTGTGAGACTCAGAAGACCGGCTTGTAGCTGTGCTTCCCACTGTGTGTGGATTTACCGTGACACTTGGCCTCTTCTCTGGTTCAGTTTCCTGGTCTGTAAAACAGGAACAGAGGGAGGATTGGATTAAATTTTTCCCAGTGTTAAATTTTGACTCTGTTATGATGTGCCTTTTACTTTTATAGTACATTAGTATCCTGTGGCCACTGTAACAAAATGCCACAGACATAGTGGCTTAAAACAACACAAATTTATCGTCTCAGTTTTGAAGTCCAGAATTCCAAAATTGGCTTCATTGGGCTAAAATCTTTGTGTCGGCAGGGGTGTGTTCCCACCCGAAGCTCTAGGGAAAAATCCATTCCTTGCGTCTACGAGCTTCTGGTGGTTGCTAGCATTCTTTGGCTTGTGGCTGCATCCCTCCAATCTCTGCCTCCGTTGCCAGATGGCCTCTTCTGTTTGATCTCCCTCTGCCTCCTTCTTATAAGGGACCCTGATGATGGCATTTAGGGCCCACTAGATAATCCAGGATCATTGCCCCATCTTGAGACCCTCAGTTTAATTACATCTGCAAAGACCCCTTTTCCAAATAATGTCACATTTATAGGTCCCAGGTATTGGGACCTGATCTCTTTGGGGGCCATTATTCAGCCTCCTATACACAGTAATATTTACTGATAGTGGGTTTGCTTTAAATCTGTGTAATTGAATGTGTGAAAGTTGCTGCCTGCCCACATGCTCTTCCAGGGAGAACTTTTCTCAGCTTTCTGAATAGGGACCTGAGTTTGATAGAAAAAAAAAAATAGCCTTTCCTGCTCCTACCTTGATTGGTTTATGCCAGAGCATCTTCACTAAAACATCGGTTAACTTATGAATGTGCGTCTTCCCGTACACTTCCATTATGGAGATAGTCCCCACGGCACCCCCAGTCTCCAAAACGTGTGGAAAGGGGCTTTGACTGGGATTTGAGTCAGGAAGATCCAAACTATTGCATGTGAACGACAGGAGAGAGCATTTGTTGGATCAGCTGGGTAAGTGATGTTTCTCTAGTAGCATACTCATAAATTTGAAAATATAAAGGATTGGCCCTGACACAGCCCCAGAACAGCTTGTTACTCTGATTCGGAATGTCATGTTTTAGTGTTACTTTACCAAATCTGAGAACAGTGGTTGGGGAAGAAGGCTTTGTAAATATTGCTCTGAAGCTTTCACATTTCAACAGAAAACAGATGCCAAGTGTTTTCATTATTATCAATATTCAAAGTTATTGGAATAAAGCACAGATCTACTCCTTCGTACAGCAAAATGCCAACAATGGCCTGGGGTAGGGGGAAGGTGGAGGATGGGGGAAGAAAAACGAATTTGTGAAGTTTGAATGGGGAATAAGTTGGCTGGAAGACCTTCATTTTTTGCAAATAGGGCTAAAAGTGAAATATTTATCACCAGAGGGATATAGAAACACAATTATAATTTAATGTGAGTCACAAACACTGTCGTTCAACCAGGGAACAAAATGACTTGGAGACAGAATAAAATTACTTCATCTGTGTCTTTTAAGAACAGGGTGTTCTGTTGGTCTGCTCATGTCCTTGGGTTAAATGGCTGAACGTCTATTTTGTTCTGCAAGGCGGTCAGTGGCTTTATTACTTGCTATTTGGGGTTGCTATTCAAAGAATTAATAATAAAAAGTACTAACGTGTTAAGATATTAAGTGCCAGGCCCTGTCCTTTGTGCCTTACTGACTCATTGAACCCTCATGTTACCCTATAGGGTAAGTATCGTTATCCCCATTTTATAGATGAGGAAACAGGCTTGGAGAAGTTTGGCACCTTACCCAAAGTTTCTCAGCTACTGGGCATCACAGCTGAAGTTTGAACCCCTTGCCCTCTGACCTAGAGCCCAGTGTTTAGTCGCTTGCTCTCCCCTTTCCGAGTAAGACAGGCTTGGGAACGCCCTTCACTTTCTCCTGAAAGGCCATGTAACTCCTCTGGCAAATTTTGCTGCGTGATGTTCATTCATGGTCACTGCGATGTGGTGGTGAGGGGACTGGGGTGGGGGGCGGAATTGATGTATGTCAGGTTTGAGCTGCCTTATAGTATCAGAGCATTTATGCTTTTTCTTTTCTTTTTTTTTCTACTGTGACTGTATCTTTTCGACTCCCTCATTTCTAAGTAGGAGACAAGATAGGATTGCATAGCTTTCCAGGGATAGAGAACAAAATCTTTTCCCCACATCTAAAGACTATTTCACTTCCTGGCAGAGAGGATATTTTCCCTTCAGATTCCTAGACAGTTTCTGACTGATGAGTTAACACTCTGGTTTTCTGTGTGTGCTTGGAGCAGGCACTTGGGTTCTGTGAGCTCGTGCCATACAAGACTGCGTTCACCCATTCTTTCACATGCTCCCGTGGGGACACACTTGTGACCTTGACAGGCCTCGCCCTCAGCCGCCCAGGGCCCACAGCATTTTCAGTGGGGGCAGTACTGGCATTTTAGGTCTGAGAGTTCCTTACTGTGTAGCTCTGACCTGTTCATTGTGGGCATCCTTGGCCCTGACCCACTAAATTCCCAAGCAGGGAGACCGCTGAAAATGCCGCCACGCATTTCCACGTGCCTCCAGAGGGCGCTGCTGCCCCTGGGTGAGAACCACTTCGGGGAAGCTGGATTTGGAACAAACAAAAACTAGATGCACTCCCCACTGCCTTGGGTGTGGTACACACTTGTCTTTTTCTAGGAATTTGGCCCATACTAAATTAGGACAGTAGAAGGAGGTATTTGAAAAAGCAGAGGGAAGACCAAATCCATTTATGAGCTCAGAAATTTGTGTGTTGGTATGCTCCCCACCAAGGTGGGACCAGGAAGGCTGCTTCTCTTCTCTTTTTTCATCCCTTCCGCCCTGCTCACCCATCCACTTCCCAACCCCCATCTCCATTAAAGGGTAAACAGGATGGACCTGAACAACTGAGCCTGAGGAAGACCCTGGCCAGGAGGCCTAGTTTGGGCTTAGGTACCCAGAGCACCATGGGGGAAGGAGAGAAGAGAGGACTCCTGACTGATAGGCAGTTTGAGAGCAAAGGTAGAGACAAGGTTTTCTCCACTCTCCAAATCCCATGAGTGTGCTGAGTCAGCTAATAGCAAGATTCTCCCAGTGACTAGACTATACCCTCCCTCCTTCTTATTGTTAACAGCACAGCAAAGGGTTTATGCAGAGAAGAAGGAGGCTGGGAACCTGCCCTAAAAAATTTGCTCAGCATCTGCCCCATCTCTTTGTCACAAAACCTACCAAGTGCGGAGCATTGTCTGGGGTCTGGGAGTGAATCGAGTAAACAGTGGTTGGTTGCCCATCTGTGTGGAGTTTGGAGACTAGCAAGAATGACAGACCATTTAAAGAAGATTTACAAGACTAACAAATTTTATTTTTTTTATTTTTAGAGATTTTTACTTATTTATTTGACAGAGAAAGAGAGCGAGAGAAGGAACCCAAGCAGGGGGAGTGGGAGAAGGAGAGGGAGAAGCAGGCTTCCCACTGAGCAGGGAGCCCGACTCAGGGCTCGATCCCAGAGTCCTGGGATCATGACCTGAGCTGAAGGCAGACGCTCAACGACTGAGCCACCCAGGCGCCCCAAGACTAGCAAATTTTAAAGTAGGGCTCAGCATGTGTTGGCAAGGGTGTGGAGGGGCAAAACCCTCACACCTAGCCGGTGGGATATAATTTGGTACAGCCTCTATTGAGAACAGTGAAAGTTAAAGATCTACACACCTTGTAACTCAGTGAGGCTACTTCTGTTATATACCCAAGACAAACTCTCCTAGGAATATAGAGTCATGTACTGAGAATGTTCACAGCAGCTTCCTTTGTAGTAGTTAAAGAAAAAAGCGTCAACCTAAATGTTCACGGACAGGAGAATTAATCCATTCATTGGAATACATCCATGAAAATGTGAGAACTGGAACTTCACATATTCCTGTAGGCGTGTCTAAATCAGAGGATGAACAGTAAAAGCAAGTAGCAGAATACATGTACACATCCCATTTATATTAAGTTTAAAAACGTATAAAAGGATGAAACATACTGCTTAGGCATACAAACGTATAAAAACAGAATGAAATCTGTGAGAATGATATGCCCTAAATTTACAATAGCAGGTAACTCTAAGGAGGAGGAAGGGATGTAATTGTGCAGGAGAATGCAGAGATCTTCAACCATGGCTGTATTTTGTATTTTAAGGTAGAAGGGATGGTGGGCACATTGGTATTGTTGCATCATCATTTATATACAATACCTACCCGTCAGTGTTCCCTTCCCTGTCCTTCCTCACAGACCTCCATTTTGTTTAAGCATCTACTCCCCATTTAATGCATTCTGGGAGACGGTGCAGGAACCTGACCTGCCTCAAGTTCAGGGTGCAGGGCCTCATGAGTTTGAGGATGACCCATCATTCTTACCAGCAATAGGTTAAAAAAAAAAAAAAAGGGCATGTGGTCCAATTTTGACCAATTAACTTGGAGAGGTTTGCTGAAGTCTACCAGAAAGTACCTTCTCTAAGGAGAGAGCTACAGAAAGCATCTCTCTCTGTCTCTGTCTCTCATTCTCTGACTCTCTTCCTGGACTTAAAAGAGGAAGCATGGAGTCCTGCTTGCCTAGGACAGCCTTCCTCCCACAATGAGGGGGGCAGCTTTGAGAAGTAACCAGTGCTGTAAATGGCAGAGTGGAGAGATGATGAAATCTGTCAACTTGATCACTGTGGCTCCGAAGTCCATCCCACCTTTGCTCTTCCAGAATGTGAGCCAGTAAGTGTTGAGGTTTTAGCCACTTTGGTCTGGGTTTTCCATCATCTTGCAGCTGAAAGTATTCTAACTGCACCACCTTGGTTGCTATGGAAGCACTCAACAATCACTTCCTAATCAGCAGGAAAATTAAGTGTTTCTGAATTTCTCAATTTTAAGTTTTTCTTCTATTTTGACTTAAACACTTGCAGTCTGCTCTGATGGTTGGCCATCGGTGCTAGCAAGAGTTAGCCATTGAAGAAATCCACCAACAAGAAGGAAACCAAATCTTAATGGACAAGATCTTGAAAAGTCTAGTGTAGTTAGTGTGTCAGATTGCCTTTTTCTGCGAACATGTGTGTCAGTTTCCTGTGTCTACTGTAACAACTTACTACAAACTAGGTGTCTTAAAACAAAAAATCTCCAGACATGTGAGATCAAGGTGTCAGCAGGGCCATGCTCCTTCCAAAGGCTCCAGAGGGGATTCTCTTCCTTGACTCTTCTATCTTCTCATGGCTGTTGGCATCACTCCAATCTCAACTTCCATCTGCATGTGGTCTCCTTGTGTTTCTGTGTCTCTCCTCTTCAGCATCCTATAAGGACACTTGTCATTGGATTTAGGACCACCTGGATGCCCAGAATGATCTCATCGCAAGATCCTTAATTAGGGGCACCTGGGTGGCTCAGTCGTTAAGCGTCTGCCTTCGGCTCAGGTTGTGATCCCAGGGTCCTGGGATTGAGCCCCGCGTCGGGCTCCCTGCTCCGTGGGATGCCTGCTTCTCCCTCTCCCACTCCCCCTGCTTGTGTTCCCTCTCTCGCTGTCTCTTTCTCTGTCAGATAAATAAATAAAATCTTAAAAAAAAAGGACCCTTAATTATATCCACAAAGACCAATTTCCCAAATTAAGTCACATTCACAGGTTTTAGGGGTTAGAACATAGACATATGTGTGTGTGTGTGTATGTGTGTGTATATATACATATGTTTGATTTTTCCAATCAACCTACTACAATGTAGTTGCTCTTTGTTGTAATTCTCTAGTGCAAACAGATAATGTGGTTCTGTTTTCAACCTACAAAGTGGTTCCTGATTCATAAAAATAGGAATAAATAGATCAGTATTCACTGGTGTTCTGCAGAAAGCATTCAGTCTTCTCTTTCCCACATTGGATAACTGCTTAGTTAACACTTGAGAGATTTTTAAAAAAGATTTTAACAGGAGGCATGCCCAGCTGGCTCAGTTGGTAGAGCGTGCAACTCTTGATCTTGGGGTTGTGAATTTGAGCCCCATGTTGGGTGCAGAGATTACTTAAAACTAAAAAAAAAGTCTTAAAAAGATTTTAACAGGAAATAAAGTTGTGTGATATAAATGTTGGAAAACATTTTCTCGACAGTGTAAGTTCCTGGATCCCTGGGAGAGAGGCAGTATTTACCCTCAGATATGTCCCAGGACAAATGTGGACAAAGAGGCCCAGCACCAGATACGGGTTTGCCAGAAAAGGAAAGTATGAATGAAATTAGCAGAGAGCAGATGGGTGTGAGAAGGGAAAAACCAGTCCCGTTATGAGGCCATTTAATTTCCTCTGAGAGATGGTGGATAGATCCCAGGAAGACAGCTGCAGATGCTGGAAAGGAAAGAAAGGACACGGACTTGAAATGGGAGAGACCCACTCATGTTTCTGATGTGTTTCCATATGATCCTCAGGTCTGTTTTATCTCCCCTACATTTTAGGAAAATTGCACTGCCTGACACAAGTTTATGTCATAGAAAATGGGGATGATGACGCACACCTCTCAGGGTTGTTATGCAGATAAATCCAGTGAACCTTGTCCACGAGGGAGCTCAGTTTATGTTTGTTGCATGACAATCTGAACTAGAAATGTCTTCAGCGAGGGCGCCTGGGTGGCTCAGTCGGTTAAGCGACTGCCTTCGGCTCAGGTCATGATCCTGGAGTCCTGGGATCGAGTCCCGCATCAGGCTCCCTGCTTGGCAGGGAGTCTGCTTCTCCCTCTGACCCTAACCCCTCTCATGTGCTCTCTCTCTCAGTCTCTCCCTCTCAAATAAATAAATAAAATCTTTAAAAAAAAAAAAAAAAAAAAGAAATGTCTTCAGCGAGTGGTTAGTTGGGGCCACCTATGGTAGATGTGTTATCACAATTCTTCAGATTCACCAATTTCTATAAGGTTTTGATTAGAAATGGAAAGGCCAAGATAAACATACTGGACTTGAGTTTCTAGTCACGATGGAGTAACTTACAGATTCACCACAAACAACTAGGTCTGACAAACTATGTGGGGCAACTTTGGTCAGCCAGTGGACAACAGGTGTAGCAAGACTGATCCCTGAGAGGTGGGAAACTTGAATCGAGTCCTGTAATTGTCCAGCTCCCTGCTTGGAGACGGTGTTCTAACTGTGGCGTCAGGAGCTAGAATTTGAGCAGAACACAATGGTCCCACTGACTGCAGGAGGCATAGATCAGAGCTCAGGGCAACTGAAGAAGCTAGAATCCATGGGGCCAGAAGGAACTGTGTGTGGTGGTCCCTTCCGAGTCTGTGGCTGAGACACATGTGCAAACAAGACTACCGGAGGTTCACCAGAGAGCCGCTGCTCCAGGTCGGAGAGCAGAGTATAGGTACTAGAGGAGCAGCGGTGCTGGTCTGGGGCTCATTGCATTTTCAGCCCTGCCAGAGTGGAGAGAGCTCATTAATGGCTTGTTAATGGCTCATTAATGGCATCTGGCTGAGATGCTAGGAAGGCTGCCTTAGGAGGAAGGACTGTCCTAGAGCAGAGTTTCTCAACCTTGGTTCTATTGCTGTTTTGGACAAGAGAGTTCTTTGTTGGGGGGGTGGTGGGCGGTGGGGAGGCTGTCCTGTGCATTGTGGGATAGTTAGCCTCCTGGTCTCCATCCACCTGAGACCCGTAGTGCCACACCACTGACTTGTGACAGTCAAAAATGTCTCCAGCCATTGTTAAGTGTCCTCTCGAGGCAGAATCACGCCAGTTGAGAAATACTGCCTGCGGAAAAAGCTAATTTGTACCTTCCCTCACAGAACCCAAAACAAAGTCATGGTAAGATTTGCAGTAGAGGGGTGCCTGGGTGGCTCAGCTGGTTAAGCATCTGCCTTTGGCTCAGGTCATGATCTTAGGATCCTGGGAGCGAGCCTTACATCAGGCTCCCTGCTTAGTAGGGAGTCTGCTTCTCCTTCTCCCTCTGCTCCTCCCCTCTGCTCGTGCTCTCTGTCTCTCTCTCATTCTCTCTCAAATAGATAAATAAAAATTCTAAAAAAAAAAAAAAAAAAAAAGAGATTTGCAGTAGAGGCAGAGTTTTCCATACTCGTTGAGCCCTACCAAGTTGGAGGAGCTTGGGAAACACCGGGCTTTCCACAGATCTGCACTAACATCTCCTAAAACTAAACCTACACTAGGTCAGGATGATCCGCCAGGAACTGAACTGTGGAAGCGGTGCCTTTGAGGAGAAGATAACAAAATCCAGATGCGTACACAGTCTTGTGTACTTTACACACGGATTATTCACGACGCCCAGTATTCAGTCAAGAGACACTAGTGTACAAGCAAACAGAAAAATGTAATGTTTAGTCAAGAAAAAAAGCAGGCAATAAAGACTAAACCCACGATGGCCCAGATGTCGGGCTTAAAAAAGGACAACTCTAGGGCAACTATTATAAATGCATTCTGAGAACTAAAGGAGCGAACAGGCGATCTATGCAAAGAAGTGAAGACCACAAAGAAGAACAAATGGAAGTTCTGGCAGTGAAAGTAAGAACTGAAATGAATAATACCTGAAGGTACTTAGTGGCAGATTTGAGATAGCAGAAGGCAAGATCCAGGAACTGGAAGGCAGAAGAGTAATAATGGCCCAATCTGAAGAACAGAGATTGAAGAGATGTCAAAAGTGAACTCAGCCTCACGGACTTGTGGGACAACATCCGATGTCTTTTATATGTGTACTTAGAGTTGCAGAACCAGAAGGAGGCTGAGAGAACTCACCTGCAGCAGACATACACTATAAGAAATGCTAACAGGTGTCATTCAGGCATAAGGGAAATGATACTGAAACATAAAGACCAATCCAGGGACCACGTCAATGACAAAGCAACAACAAAAAATTTCATGATTAAGGCAAAAAATATTCCAAGCTTCATCCCACAATATATTCAAGGAAATCAAAATCACAATCTGCAGCGATATACCCTAAATCCTTCCAGTGGTTTTAAAATATGTCCACAAATTCTTCTCTGTTCTCCCCTTTCAAAAGATGGAGGCCAGTTCCCTTCCCCTTGAGAGTGGGCTGGACTCAGTGGCTCACTCCTAGTGGACAGAATATAGTGGAAGTGACGGTGGGGGATTTCCATGGCTGGGTCAGCTCCTTCCTGTTCCCTCAGCTGACTCACTCGCCCTGGGGAAGCCAGCTGCCATGTTGCAAAGATACCCAAGCAAGCCCTTGTGGTGAGGAGCTGAGGCCTCCTGCCCATAGCCGTGTGAGGGTGGCTTCTAGTTCGACTTGTCTTGAGGTGACTTCATCCCTGCCTAACGCGGTAACTGCACCTTCATGAGAGGTCTTGAGCCAGAATAACTCAGTCTCCCCAGTTCCTGACCCACAGAAACCGTGAGATGATACATCTGTATTGCTGTGAGCTGCTAAATTTTGGGAAAATTTATGCAGCAATTGAGAACTAACTCATCACCTTTCCTTGGTGCATCTTGGTTACCTGCTCTCTCACACTATCTATCCAAACAGCTTCTAAGTCGTCCCATTTCTTCCTTTCCTGTCTTCAGAACTTTCACAGATACCCTCACTGTTCAGGCCCTCTTCTCCCCTTTCCTTCTCTCTCTCTCTCGTTTATTGTTTGCTTGTTTTTTTTTTTTTTTTTAAGATTTTATTTATTTATTTGACAGAGAGAGAGCACAAGCAGGCAGAGAGGCAGGCAGACAGAGAAGCAGGCTCCCCACAGAGCAGGGAGCCCGACGCGGGGCTTGATCCCAGGACTCTGGGATCATGACCTGAGCTGAAGGCAGATGCCCAACTGACTGAGCCACCCAGGTGCCCCTGTTTGGTTGTTTTTGTTTCTGTTCTGTTTAGCCTTTTCTACTGCAAGTCCTTATCCCCATTTCTTTCGCTCTTCTCCCATCGATTAGCTGGATTTCCCCAATAAGACCCCAAAGTGGAGGGGAGCTGGGAGAAGGGGGAGAAGGAGGAAATGGTGACCAGGTAGCACCAGCTTTTCTTACACATATGTCCATCATTTTTGTCTCTATTATATTAGTTATTTCTATCTGAATTCTGTTATTTGCCTACTATCTGTCAGATACAATGCTAGGAGTTTTAGATATGTGTATTAAATCCCCAAAACACATCCCAATGAGGTAGATGCTATTATTGTCCCATTTTTCAAGGAGAAAACTGAGGCACGGAGATTAAATGACTTGCCAAGAGTCACAGAGGTGTCATGAAGTAGGGCCAGGATTCAAAGGTCTGTGTAACTCAGAAGCCCACCACCAAAGTCTCTGTGCACATTGCACCAATCTGAGCTCAAATCAGCTCACACTCATTGTTAACTTCCATAAAACCCCAGGCTGACTGTCTCACACACTTGGTGCGAGCGAAGACATTTTTAAGCCCCTGTGACCTAATCTCCTTTCTTGGGCCAGAAAGGAACCCAGGATTTCCAACTCATACTGAACTCATGGTGGCCTTTCTCTTTCCTCAATCTCAAATGGGATCTGAGCAGAAAATTCCTGGAACATCTGGGTTGGGGACATACACACACACACACACACCCAAGGAAAACTTTTTCCTGACCACCACCTTTCCATTTGTCAGTCATTACATTAGGTGGCAGAACCATTTGCCCCACAGGATTGAAATTATACACCCTTGGTGCATCACTCGACATATGAACCTTCCTCTACACCATGAGGTTTGACATTGGAAAGAAGTTGCCTCTGCTGTCCATACTCTTTTAGGCTTCAGGAATGGCTCATGTCTTTAAAAAAAAAAAAAAAGGCTTATTTTTATAATTTAAGAAAGTAGCACAATGACTGTAATAGAAAACAGATGGGAAAATTACTCAAAACCCTGAGGCAATGATTATTCCTAGGACACACTCATCAGGCATTCCGTTGGGCCACTGTATTCTGGTCTTTTGTGAGTTCTCTCTTTGGGCTCCAGATGTTGAAAGCCTTAGCTCTCAGGACTTTCTGTTTTTGCCACTGAAACCTGGCCTGTCTGCAGCTGGGGCTCTGTCCTTGTTCAATTCATAAGTCTCATCGCTTTGTGTCCTCTTCCCAGCAGCCCTACTGGAGGGCTCCGTCTGACGAAAGGTGGATTTGTCATATGTTCTGTTGTTCCAGCCCATGCTTGTTTCTTGGTGTAATTGATTATGTTACTGTTTGCAACCATCTTCTTCCTCCCTCTGAGGGTTTTATATATCCACACCCTTTGCCATATGACTTCCAGGAGTGATTCCAGTGAGTGGAATATATTTCTTCCAGGAGTTATTCCAATAGGCGGAATATATTGTCAGGCTTGGCCATGGGGCTTGCTTTGGCCAGTGTGATGTGAGGGGACGTGATTTTATGTCATATCAAAGCAGAAGCTTTTAAAGATATTGCATAGTTTGGCTTGGCCTCTTGCCTTTCTGCCTTCCTGCAGTATGATCGGCATGTCCCAGATGGTTGCTGCTCCTTCAGCCTGAGCCCTGGAGTGAGAAGACTTGTGGAGCAGAGTGGGGCAGAGATGCAGCTGACTGCAAACCAGAGTGCAAGAAATAAACCTGGTTGTTGGAAGCCACTGAGATTTTCGGAGTCTTTTGCTGCAACAAAATACTAATACATTGGTTCTCTCGGTAAGCTAGGAAGTGTCCATCTTCTGGGGCAAACTCTTTTCGTTGGAAGCATCTAAACTACTTCCAGCTCCCTCCGCAGACTGAGTCATGACATCACTCTGCTTTCACTGATGGGAATCAAATGCTGGCACGCACTTTCATCACGTTGATGGAAAGCGATGCAGCATGGTGGTTGAGTTGGAGCCCTACCTCCTCTGTTCTGCTTGGCCCCTCACCACTGTGTGACCTTGGCCCATCCGCTTAACCACTTTATTCCTTTGTTTGGCTCATTGTGGTAAAATGAATAGAGCCTACTTTAGAGTTTTGATATGAAGAACAAATGCAATGAAAGGTAGCTATGAAGTTTGTTGTTACTGCAGTTGATGTTTACTGACTCTGTCCAGGCTGTTATGAGAGAAATTCACGGAATGCAAAGAACTTCTAGAACTAGAACTGGGTCTCCAGCTGCTGGAGCTCCTGCTACCTGTCTCTCATCTCTTCTGGTTTCTGATTGACTTTATTCTCTCCTCGTGAAGATTAGTTTTCTCCAGAACTCAAGAGGCAAAGGGCCTTCCGTGCTGTCTCCATTTACACAGTCCAGGGAAGATGGACTCGGGTCATGTTTCCATCCCTAAATCAGCCTCTCTGTCCAGAAGATGTCCCAGGTAGCTCACATTCCCTGTGGCTTGGGGCAAAGGCAGTGGTCCACTGCTGGAAGCATGTTGCGGGTGGGGGGCTGCGAATCAAGACAGTAGCACCACAAGTAAAGTTACCACAAAGACCAGTGTGTGGTTCCCAGCACTTGGATATGGTTTGTGGTAGTTGTTGGCAGCATGGAAAACACATGGTCTTGGAAGTCAGGCAGCTGTGCGACCCTGTGGAAATTTCTTAACCTCTATAAACCTTGATCTCATATAAAAATGGGGATAGTAATTTCTGTCTCATGTTTGTTATGATTAAGTGAGATAACATACAGGAAAGTTTATTACTCCCCAAGTCCTGCTATACTTGCACCTGAGCACCCTCAGATAAGGCAGCCCCCTCCCCAGTGTCCCCCCCATTTCTTACTTTGCAGTGAGAAACACAGCTGTCAAGTGGAGCTAAGGCCCCCCCCCCCCCACCAGTGGCTCACTGCATTCTCTCCCTGGAGGGAAACTACATGGGATAGCAGATTATCAGAGGGTGTCCTGAGAATGAGACTGGAATATACAAAAGAATTTGATGGTTTTAAGAGGAGTTTCTCTGTTAGAACGCCTGAAATACTTTCACTTACTATGTTAGCAATTTGTAACCTACTTGGTGTAATGAGCCCCCCATGAGAATCCTATCGAGACTATGAACGTTCTCCAAAAGATGTACAATTGTACGTACAATTTCAGGAGGTTCACAAAACTCCAGGAAGCCCAGCCATGGGACCCCCAGGTGCAGAGCCCCTGCACTAGATGGGGAATCTTGCCAAGGGAGCTCTGATACCTGTTAACCTGTATGGCACTACGCAGTAGTTTCAGGCTTACGTCTTAGTCACTCTCAGAAACGGAAATCAGCTTCCCACAGTCTGCCTGGGAAAAAAGCAAATGCAAGACCATCCCCTTTACCCGTCTCCAACCAGAATGTACTCATTCACTCATCCTACTCTGTTTGAGATGATGTGCTTGTTAGAGGGGCCAGAGTGAGACAGGACTTGTAGGATAAATGCAGTGCGGTGAAGCCAGAGTGAAACTACTGCAGCCATGCTACCACCACGCGGAGAACACTGCCTGGCAAGGGAGCTGAGACAAAGGAAGGTAGTTTACCCATGAGACCATGTTCCCCTGGCGACACTGGAGCCCCTAGATGCAGCTGTGCCTGAAGGCAGACATGACTCTTGAACAGCTGTGTAAGCCATTCCCTCTTTTTGCCTAAACGATTTTAAATGTGGATTTTCCATCAATCACAAGCAGAAGAGTCCTAATATCCCTAACGAACACTGAAATAAGAATACCCCTTGAGAGAAAAACTTCAAAATCCACAAAATAGAAGTATGGGATCAACTTGAAGAAAGAGAATGGCCCTGTAGCTGGCAAGACTTGACTGCAACCTTGTTGAACAAAGACTTATTGAGGGCAGATGTTGTGCCTAGACTCTAAGTTATCTGACATTGAAAACATCTCTCAGAGGAGGGTTGGCTAGACATGCATGCCTGGACAAAGGAGGGTTGAGGAGAAAGAGTCGGCAGTACCCAACCAAGTGCCATACAGAGTGAGACAGGACTCATAGGATAAATGCAGTGCGGTGAAGCCAGAGTGGAACTGAGAAACAGTGTAAATGCAAAAAAAGCAAAGAATGTTCTGGAGTCAATGAAAACTTTTCCTGTGGGTGGAGGAAGGTGCTTGGGTAGGAGTGTTGAGAGATGAGAAGAAATGGGTCAGCGTGGCAAGGGATACAAGACTTTGTTTACCATGATAAAGAGCCTGGGCTCTACTGAGGAGCAAAAGGCAGAGTGTCGAAGAGCTTCAAGCTCCTGACACAACCATGTGGAAGATTTCAGCAAGATCGCCCTGACTGCAGAGTGAAAGATGAGTTGGAGGAGGAAGGCCCAGACCTAGGAGGCATCTTCCTGGAGAAGCTTTTGCCATCTTCCAAGAGACAAAGGATGGAGGCCTGAACTGAAGCAAATGAAGGAAGAATGGGTTTCCAAGCTTTTAGGAGGCAGAGTTGACAGACCTGGAGACCAGATGAATGGGGGATGAGAAAAGAAGGGTCTAGGATAATTCCCAGGCCTTTCCATTGGGAAACTAGAAGGATGGTGGTGGCCTGCACTGAGACAGGGAACGTGGGAGAGGAGCAGGTTGAGGGGTGACAGGGAGATGATGAGTTCACTCTTAAACACATTTATGCCCTTGGGATGTCAGGTTGCAGCTGTCCAGATGTTAGCTGTGTTCCTGCATCTAGAGCTCTGCATGGGCGGACATGAAACTTGTGGGTGGTGGGTGGTGGTGGGAGCACTGATAATCTAGATAGGGCATCACCAGCATGAAGAAAATGCCCCACTGTTGTTCTAACTCTACTATTTTTATTAGTGTTTTCCTCTGTCTCGGTATCTTCCTATCATGATTCCAAGTCCTGAGGGGAAGGAGAGTCCAGTTGGCCAAGTCCGGTCACGGGCTTACTCCTTGGTGTGAGGAGGGCAGGAGACTGATTTTCAGCTACTCAAGATGGCACAGGGCAGGTGAGGTAATTTCCCCAGAAGAAATCAAGATGATATTAACCATAAAAAGGGGGGAATGGATGCTGTATGACCCCCAAAATGATAAATGTCCATTTATAACTCCTCCGCTTATTTCAGCCTGTTTTCCTCCTGATGGTTGCTGCTGAGAGGCTAAGAGAGTTCTTTCACCTAAAGCTCTGACACCCTCCATCTACCTCGTAGCAATTGCTTTTTAAGTGTTTATTATTTTTTATACCAATGATCCAAAACATAGTTCTGTAGGTAGTGGTCCCAGGGCCGAAGTATTTCATAGGAAATATTTCAGAAAAGACCCATTTCCTCAAGCACTTGGTTACTTACTGTCTCAGGGCATAAGTAACTATGATGACATAAATCACTCCTGACCAGGTGCTGGCCAGCACCTGAGGCCATCATTCCTGCCCCCTACAAAGCAGCTTCCTAATGAGGGGATAAGCTAACATTTTATTTTTTGTATTTTTATTTTTTAAAGATTTTATTTATTTATTTCACAGAGAGACAGCGAGAGAGGGAACACAAGCAGGGGGAGCGGGAGAGGGAGAAGCAGGCTTCACGCTGAGCAGGGAGCCCGATGCGGCGCTCCATCCCAGGACCCTGGGATCATGACCTGAGCCGAAGGCAGATGCTTAATAACTGAGCCACCCAGGCGCCCCTAAGCTAACATTTTATATTGAGCACTTGGCATGTGTCGGTGGTCAGTCCAGGCATCCTGACCCATGTTATTATTATTATTATTTTTTAAGATTTTATTTATTTGACAGAGAGAGACACAGTGAGAGAGGGAACACAAGCAGGGGGAGTGGGAGAGGGAGAAGCAGGCTTCCCGCAGAGCAGGGAGCCCAATGTGGGGCTCGATCCCAGGACCCTGGGATCATGACCTGAGCCGAAGGCAGACGCTTAACAACTGAGCCACCCAGGCGCCCCTGACCCACGTTATTTATTTACTCCTCACCCAGCCCTGGGATGTAAATGGCATTTTCTGCATCTTAAAAACAAGAAAGATGGGACACAGAGGCATCAAGTGACTTGCCCAAGGACACCAGGGGGAAAGTGGCAGAGCTGAGCTGACACCGTGAGCCTGTCATTCTCAAGTTCTGGGCAGGTGCTGGGAGGCCAGCTGGAGCAGGAGGAACCTAGCGCGAGTCACCGCGTGGGCCTCCAGGCCGCCTGGAGTCGGGCGGGGGACATCAGCCAGAGAGGCGAGGGTCCCAGAGCACAAGAGGCTCTAGTCCTCTGCCAGGGAGAAGGGCGCCTGCTCTCTGGCCGCAGATCCCACGGAGCGACTCGGCTTTAATAGACGAACCGGCTTATCTCTTCCAGGAAGCCTGGCCGCAGTGTCTGCGCGGGGATTCCCCCTTCCCGGGGACGCCGGCGGGGGGGCGCCTGAGGGCTGTGGGCGCGGAGGAGGAGGCCGCGGCGGGTCCAGGTTGGCCTCCTCCCGAGCCTGTGGTGTCTCCGAGGCTCCGGACTGTCTCAGCAGGAGCTCTGGCCACAACCGAGGGCCCGGAGGAAAGTAGGTCAGTGCGGGGCCAGGCGCTGCTTTCTGCCCGCACCCGCGCTTCCCGCGCTTCCCGCGCTGCGCTGCGCTCCTCCTCCCCGAGTGCCGCCCGCTCCTCTCCCGGTGCTTCCCCTCCTGCAGCGCCCTGTCCTGCCACTCCTCTTTCCGGCCCCCCTGCCTGCGACCCTGTGCACCCGATGCCCTGCTCCTCCCTCTCTCCTCCTCCACCACCTTGGCACGTTCACCTCTGCTGTCCCTGCTTCTTAGTACAACCCCCCTAGAGTCTTTTTAAACAGAGAACGATGTGCTTGTTGTAAACACATCAAAAGATGCACAGAAGTTAACGCAGGAGCAAAGGAAAAATCCTACCGCTCAGAAAGAACCATCGCTGACACTGGGTGAACAACTAACTGCGCTAGATATATTTTTATAGATATAGGCACATATTTTAGTGTATTATGTATATGTGTACAGTTAGAGTATAGATGTAAATATTTTATGAAAGGGAGATGGGGGGCGCCTGGGTGGCTCAGTCGTTGGGCGTCTGCCTTCGGCTCGGGTCATGGTCCCAGGGTCCTGGGATCGAGCCCCACATCGGGCTCCCTGCTCCGCGGGAGGCCTGCTTCTCCCTCTCCCACTCCCCCCGCTTGTGCTCCCTCTCTCACTGTGTCTCTCTCTGTCAAATAAATAAATGAATCTTAAAAAAAAAAAAAAAAAGAAAAGAAAAAGGGAGATGGTAAAAAAAAAGGGAGATGCTATTTCTATTAAAAGCATTCAGTTTAATACTTTACTTTTATTTGAAGTCAATACTCACTAGAAATTATAGTGAGAGGGAAAGAATTGTTGAATTTTTTTTTTTTTAATGTGTCTTTACCACAAGAGATATGATAAAGAATTCCTTTAAGGGGCGCCTGGGGGGCTCAGTCGTTAAGCGTCTGCCTTGGGCTCAGGTCATGAACCCAGGGTCCTTGGCTCAGGTCATGAACCCAAGGTCCTGGGATCGAGCCCTGCATCCTGCTCCCTGCTCAGCGGGGAGTCTGCTTCTCCCTCTCCCTCTCCTTCTGCTGCTCCCCCTGCTGTGCTCTCTCTGTCAAATAAATAAAGAAAATCTTAAAAAAAAAAAAAAAATTCCTTTAAGAGGGACGAAAGGATGTGAGCGAGGGATAGAGGTGGGGTGGGGAGAGAATGAGAATTAAGTGATTGGAGATTTAATTTATTTTTATTATTTTATATTATTTTATTTTATTTTAATTTGAGAGAGCACATGGGAGAAGGGGGAGGGGGAGAAGAGAGGGAGAGAGAGAATCCCAAGCAGGCTCTTCACTCAGTGTGGCGCCAGCCATGGGGCTTGATCACATCACCCCAAGATCATGACCAAAGCCGAAATCTAAGAGTCCTACACTTAACTGGCTGAGCCACCCAGGTGCCCCTATTTTTTATTTATTTATTTATTTATTCATTTATTTGTTTATTTATATCAAGTGGTTGGAGATTTTAAAAAGCTACATGTTTCAGTTTTTAAGCGAGTATAATTACTCTTGCTAAGAAAGATGAGAGCATTAACATGTATGTGTTTCCTCCTATCACTTCTTTTGTTTCTTGGTTTTTAAAAGTTACACTATTTTTAATTTTCCAGGTTTATAACATTCACATTCAGTTATTTTAATATATTTCCCCATAGTTCTTTACTCTTGGTTCTATTTTGAAATAGATGCAGTGCTCATCACCAGCCCTGTCCACATGTCTTTTGCATCCCTGAATTATTTATTTAAGGTCATCTCTCAGTTGTCCGGATTTCAATAGAAGTCATTGTTTTCCAGGATGATTTATAAGCCCTGTATTGCTTGAGCAGCATCCTGGACTGGGTATAACATTCTCAAGATACACTTTCTTCCATTTAAAACCTTGTGGACGTTATTCCATTGTCTCCCGGCCTTGAGAGCTGCCATAGATCTGTCTGAGGATAGCTAGGAGTTTTTTTTCTTCCTTCTAGGTAATTTTATTTATTTTTTATTTTTTTAAAGATTTTATTTATTTATTTGACAGAGAGAGACACAGCGAGAGAGGGAACACAAGCAGGGGGAGTGGGAGAGGGAGAAGCAGGCCGCCCGCTGACCAGGGAGCCCGATGTGGGGCTCGATCCCAGCACCCTGGGATCATGACATGAGCTGAAGGCAGACGCTTAATGACTGAGCCATCCAGGCACGCCATACGTAATTTTATTTTTGGTCCTGGGTATGGGAGGAATTCCTTCTGATTCTATATAATTCCAGCTTAACTGGGATATATTTGGTATTGAGCATTCTCAATAAAATTTTCCTGCAATAGATTGTGCCCTTTAGATCTGAAAATCATTATTATTTTTATATCAGGGCAATTTTTTTTTTTTTTTTTTGGTATTCTGTCTGTAAGCACATCTTCTTAAATCTTTATTGGATTAGCAGTTTAAGGATCAAATATCCATATGTTGGATAATTTTTGTCTTCCATATCTGTCAGCTTCTCTTGAGCAGTTTTAAGATGTTTGTCATTTTAATTGTAATGCAAGACTTTTATTTCACTAGTTCAGTTTTCCACACAAGATAAGTTCTTTCTTTGCTGTCCCGAATTAGTTTTCCATAATATTATTGTTTTGGTTCTCAATTTGTTTCCTTAGTTCTTCAGTCTCCATTCAGAAAATCCCATTCTATTGTTTTTATTCTCTTATTTGGAGCTCTTGTTTTATTGAGATTTATGTTCTTATTGTTGGTGGTATGAAGTAGCAATAAGGGATTTCCTACTCTCTTTTGAGTCATGTTTTTGAGTTCTTTCTCCCTTCTTCCTTCCTTCTTTTTTTTCTTCAGTAAGTCTGCATAGTTTCTGTGACATTTCTTTTCATCTTTTTTATGCTTGGGCGACTCTGATCAAATATTCTATTTGCAATTATGTAGTGTGGATGACTTCTTGATTCTCTTCCTACCCTATTTGAAACCAGATTGTTTCCTTTCCAAGCTATATTTCGAGAGCTAGGTATTTTGTGCTCCATCCACTTATCTGTGACCTGGGGGAATGGTGGAGGGAGGGAGAGAGATCTAGGGATAAGGGCTAGGTTGCTTTAGCCTGCAAGGACAAAAAATGCTTTCTGTTACAATTGGCTGGGCTCTATTCTCTCTTTTAAATTATAACAAATATCCTGGATTGAGGTTCACTCCACTCAGTTGAGGAGTGTATACTCATCTCCCCAGGGGTTGGGATAGCCTGGTGTTTTGTTTTCTGCTTCAGTGTATAGGTTGGGAGCTTTTCTAGGTGTTCCCTTTTCTCTGTTGTTCCTGTGTTCTCTCTGTTTCTTCCCAGCAGCCCTTTCCCCTATTTCTAGATCAGAAGAGAAAGGGGTAAGAGTTGGGTGATTAAGTAAAACTTCTCTGGATTTAAAGGGACAACTACTGGGGGATAAGGGTGGTTTGAGAGCCGTGCCATGTTGTACCTTTTGCTTGGCTCCAGAATTTTTTGTTCCTTTCTTTAGTTGATTTTTCATTAGTTTACCCTTGATGACTCTTTGGTTTTATACTGGTTTAGCTGTTTTTCTCATTGTGTTAGGTATTGGGAATGGGGAATTTTGAGATGGAATTTCAGTCACTATCTTAAACCTCATAATCTGGAATTTCTGAAGTTGTATTCTGCACATGACCACCAATTGCCCACAGGCTCACACTTTGATTTTATTTATTTATTTATTTTTTAAAGATTTTATTTATTTGACAGAGAGAGACACAGTGAGAGAGGGACTACAAGCAGGGGGAGTGGGAGTGGGAGAGGGAGAAGCAGGCCTCCCGCCGAGCAGGGAGCCTGATGCGGGGCTCGATCCCAGGACCCTGGGATCATGACCTGAGCTGAAGGCAGACGCTTAACGACTGAGCCACCCAGGTGCCCCTCACACTTTGATTTTATTTTATTTATTTATTTTTTTTTTAAAAGATTTTATTTATTTATTTGACAGAGAAAGACACAGCGAGAGAGGGAACACAAACGGGGAGTGGGAGAGGGAGAAGCAGACTCCCTGCCGAGCAGGGAGCCCGATGCGGGACTCGATCCCGGGACTCCAGGATCATGACCTGAGCCGAAGGCAGTCGCTTAACCAACTGAGCCACCCAGGCGCCCCCACACTTTGATTTTAAAAAAAGAAATCCTCCCTGGCCCTTGTCGATACTCATTCAATCGATCATTCATTCAACAACATTTATGTTTAAGACACTGTGGTAATTATACTGTTTTTTCACTGTTGCTTCCAAATCACACATACCGTGTACATTCCCACACATCACATTGATCCCAGTAGCTTAACTGAGTTGAGAACATTTTCATATCATGTAAGAACTATCAAAAACAAGAAGAAGGAGAAGGAGGAGAGAAGAAAGAAAGAAAGAAAAGAAAAAAGGAACATTTAAGAAACTTTTTTCAAGATATTAAAAGGTAGCTTAATTTTTAAACACATTCTTTCAATTTTAAAAAGTCTCCTGGCAATGTTCACTGTAGAACCAGCTCATAAACAGACACATGCACCAAAAACAAAAACCAAAAAACAAAACAATTTAAAAACCCCCTGCAGTTGCTTAAAATTTTATGTCATCAGTCCTGCTATTTATTAGTCTTCCAACTTCCTGTTGAACTATTGCCTTAAGTTTTTGCTATTTCCTGATACTTTTGCAACATGTTGTTTATATGGTACATTATACTTTAGAAAGTATTTTCCTTTAGTTTTTATTTTTTTTAATTTTTTTTTAACTCAACAGTCACTATTTACCTCTATTTACAAATGAAGGAACCAAGGCTTAGAAGGTGTGATTTTCCAACACTGCCCATAAGGGAGAAGCAGAAGAGAAATAGAATTTGACACAATCCCTGTCCTTGTTTTCCAAATAGTCTTTTCCAAATGATCCTGCCTCCTACTGTCTTGAAATATACGGGATGTTTTTGCTTACAGGGAATAAAATTTAGAACCTGTTTATGGTGAAAAACCATTACACATACAAATTTTGTACTTTTTTTTTTTTTACCCAAGACTACATCATTAGCATTTTTTAATTCTCTTCAATGTTCCAGACGTCATTTTTAGTGGCTATATCATAATTTACAACACAGTAGTCTACTGTTGGACATTTAGTTTCTAGTTGCTATTTTCCGGTAATAGCTGAGAAAGAAATCAGCATTGTTTGTGACATGTAGCTTTTTGCCTTTGTTGAGTTATTTCTTTAGTATAAGTTTCCAGGAATGAAATTATTGGGAATGTTTTATAATGCTGCTTTTCAGAGAGGCCATCTTGATTTATAATGACACCTGTAATGAACGAGGTTCTAGTTTCACTCCAACTTGGCCCGCGTTACATATTGTTTATTTTGTGAAATTTTGCCAAATTGGGTAGGTTTAAAGTGATATGTCAAGGTTGCTTTAGCCTGCATTAAAATTTAACAACATGGATATATTTTCCCCATGCTTCTTTACGATTTGTACTGGCCCATACAAATTACCTGTTTATATTCTTTACCTATCTATTATTGGGTCTTGGAGTGTCCATATAAATCTGAATTACTTCAGGGTTTGACATGTTTATTCTAAATATTTTCCCCTGTCTGTTTTTTTTTTTTTTACATTTAAATTCTTGAAACTTGAGACACAATTTGCGTATAGCGAAAATCCGTCCCCTTTATGGGTTCGAAAATCCGTCCCCTTTATGGGTTTTGATAAATACATATGGTTGTGTCACCACCACAGCAGTCACAAAGAATTCCATGACCCCCAAATCCCCTTGTTCCCCTTTGTAGTGAACCTCTCCCCTCTCACCAGACCCTGGTGACCACTGATCTATTTTCTGCCCCACAGTTTTGCCTTTTCCAGAGCGTCATATAAATGGAAACGTGCACCATGCAGCTTTTGAGTGTGGCTGCTCGCCCTTGAATGGCTGCGTTCCTCCTCCTCGCTGAGCCCTACTCCATTCTGTGGCTGGAGCAGCTTGTTCATCCCCCTTTCTGCTTTAACCCTTCTGTTTTTAGTTTTGTGACATCTCGCTCTCTAAAATTTTTGACTTTTAGATATTCCTCTGTCAGCCAGTCCTTCCTTTGCCATCACTTCTGTTGAGATTTTGCTTCAGCAATTTCTTTTGCAAACAGGAGAATTCTGGGAAGCGTGATCCATACATTTGTCTGCTGTCCTTTCACAGAATGGCCGGTATTTGTGAACGCCTCCATTTCTACCACCATGGGCAAATTCATCTTGGATGAAGCGGCACAATCCTGAGGCTCCCTTGCTGTGAGCTTTCAATTTCTGTGGAATTTTAATCGTTAGTGGCAGACGTGAAAATGCCAAAAATGAAACATTTTCTCCTGGAGGCGAGGGTAGATGCCTGGCCCAGCAGGGATGTGGCAGCACTGAGGAGCTTGAGGAAGCCGGGTGGCATCTCACCTGGTTGGGATACTTTGGCACGCTGAGAGTAAACATTACTTTAAATTCAAGGAAATGGTTTGTTTTTTATACCAGTCGAACACTCAAGTAATCAAACATTCTCCTTGGCAACTTCTTTCTTTCTTTTTTTTTTTTCTTTAAAGATTTTACTTATTTATTTGAGAGAGAGAGAGCGCACAAGCTGGGGGGAGGAGCAGAGGGAGAGGGAGAAGTAGACTCCCCGCTGAGCAGGGAGCCCATGTGAGGTTCGATCCCAGGACCCTGGGATCGTCACCTGAGCCGAAGGTCGATGCTTAACCAACTGAGCCACCCAGGCGCCCCTCTCCTTGGCATCTTCTTAGAGCAGCTGATAGATTGTCTCCAATTCCTTACCTGGGCCATTATTAGGAATCCGAGCTTGTGTAGCTTCCTTGGAGATAAGTGGGGAAAGTAGAAAGCTTATGGGGCCTGATTAGCATGAGGTTCTTGTACCCTACAGGAAGGGGTCCATGTGACAAAGAATCTGGGGTTTTTCCAGACTTTGGTCATGGCCAGAGATGCATGAAACACTCTCCTGTTCCCCTTGGCAGGAGAGCTTGCTGAATAGGAATAGCCTTTCTGAGCCCCGGGATTAATGCCTATTGCCACCCCTGGACAATAACCTCCATGAGGGCAAGGCCATGTCTGTTTTTGTTGCTCTTGTAGCTTCAGAGCATAGTGCTTGCTAAATGTTTTATTAAATGGATGGATGGATGAATGGATGAACCAATAAACTGAAAACTTTTTGGTCCATTTCCTGAAGCTACAAAGGCGTGCATCACATAAATCCATCCACGAAGCCAACCGTGTTCCCCTGCTGGTGCAGTCGGAAATGAGTTAGGAAGGCAGACCTTGAGATGGGGCCGGAGGAGCCACCTAAAAGGCTTTTGGCTATAGCCTCCAAGACTCCGAAGATCTGGATGAAAAGTGAACCCAAACCTGTGGTGTGGGGGCTCAGAAATGTCCAGATTCTCCATGAGGAGCTAACTCAGCAGGCTATGGAGGGTCTGCCTACGGTTCACTTTGACAGTCACGGCTAGAACGGCAGGGCTCAGCCTGATGGGGGATCTCTGCCAGCTTCAGGGGGCGGAGGGAGGAGAGATTCAGAGGAGTGGACACAAGATAGCTCCTTGGCCCAAGAAGGTGCCAACACTGGGCTATTATTATTTGAGTAAAATACTGTCACATTTTCTGAGCCTGTTTCTTGAGCCCTGACAGCCTCTGTTCACATCCTTCATCTTCCTTTGTTCCTTCTAAGATACCGTGTAGCCCCCACCAGGAGATGAGTCTTCAGCCGGCTGTGGAATATGGGGTTGTGGATTGTTATTCTCAGCCTAACCCGAGTGACACTAACTCAGCAGAGTGATCTTGAGCCCCAGGGGAATGCAGACCTGATGACATGGGTCCCTTTGATAAGGATCGCGGCATGTCCTTGGGTTGGCAGATGCTGTGGGTGGAGACTCGACAAACCCAAATGCCTACCTGAATCTACTACTTACTTTGTGTTTGTTTGTGTGTTTGTTTTCAGTGTTGATACTCTGTCGACAAAACAAGTTGTTTAACTTTTTCTTTTTTGTAGCTATTAGGGTTACAGAGTCCAAAACCTTGTATCTGAGTAGAGACACTGCTAATTACCAATGTGGAGAAGTTTGATAGAGAGAGATGCTATGCAGGGAATCTGACAACCAGCCGCAAATCACAGAAATAAAAACTACTGTCACATCCCCACTGTCCGGCTCCAGCTGGATATCCCTTAGAAACCTGGAGCTCCATCTGTCAGAAACAACACATCCCATCCCCTGGGGACCTCGCTTAGCTGCAATACCGTGAATATATCCACTTGTTAATGTGGATACCCACGAGTCACTTTCGACTTCATTTTCCCTTCACCTCTGTATCCAGTCACCCACCAAGTCCTGATGATTCTACTTCCTAAATGTCCCCCTAGTCTGTGTACCTCCTTCCCCTCCCCACCATCCTGTAGCATCTCCAGCCAGAGCTACTCAGAGAAGAACCTCCTAACCAGGCTCCCTGCCTTCATTATCAACTCTCCTCACATCTGAGCATACCACAGGCCACAGATGTTCTGCATTCTCTAGGATAAAGGTCCTTTATGATCTCAGCCTGGCTTTATGCCCTTCTTATAATCCAGGCCTGAGCCATACAAATCTCTCTCAGTCCCTGCAATGTGTGGACCACTCTGTATTTCCCCTCCAAACTGTCCCCCAACACCTTATTCCTGTTGCCTGGCTAATTCCTACCCATCCATTAAGCTGAGTTAGACATCTCTCCCTGGTGCCCCAACCTGGCAGAGCTGGAGGCCTTCCCATGCGTCCCTCTAGTGCCCTTTGTTTTTCCCCCGCCATGGCAGGTGTCAGCCTGTGTCATAATTGCCTGTTTGTCATTGTAGATTTGCTGCCTATGACAGAGCCCGACACATAGTAGGTGCTTAATAAATGTTTTTACAATGAATGAATGAACAAAAACAAGAGAGAGATTGGCTTGGCACAAAATGAGCATATTAAGACCTAATAGGTGGGGTGCCTGGGTCACACAGTCGGTTGGGCATCCAACTCTTGGTTTCAGCTCAGGTCATGATCTCGGGGTCATGAGGTCCAACCCTGCGTCAGTCTCCACGCTCAGCGCACTCTGCCTGAGACTCTTTCTCTCCCTCTGCCCCTCCCCTCCACGCTCTCTTCTCTCTCTCTAAAATAAATAAATCTTAAAAAAAAAAAAAAGACCTAATAGGTTCCCAGGATGTACTAATGAGAAATTATGACTTTGTGGGTAATGGTAGTGGTTATTTCTAATTTCTTCCCTCTCTTTCCATTCTCTGCCTCCTCCTTTTGACTATACATTTTCTAAAATTTCTATAATCAACATGTATTTCTTTTCTAGTAATATAAGAAAATACTACTCATTCATTTTATTGCCCCAAAGAATGAATTTTGCATCCTGGATTTTGAATTTTGCATCAAAAGAGGGGGGATTGAACCCTGGGTGCTGCTCCTCGAAGGTCAGCAGCAGCCCTTTACTCTAGATGCATTTTTCTCATTTAGCCATGTTTCAGCATTTCAAGGATTTTCAGCCAATTAAGATGTACTCAGATGAGATGGCTTTTAAAAAAGAAGTCTTTATGGGTATTAAAGAGGGCACGTTCTGCATGGAGCACTGGGTGTTATGCACGAACAATGAATCATGGAACACTACATCTAAAACTAATGATGTAATGTATGGGGATTAACATAACAATAAAAAAATTTAAAAAAAAAGAAGTCTTTAAAATGCTAAAATAGGCAAAATAGCAAACCATGCTTAAAAGGAAGCAAAAACACTGAAGGGATGAAATGCTATGTATCATGGAAGAAGGAATTAATTTTGACACGATTGTTACACATATAAAATTAAGGTGGACGTGTCCTTGGATGACCGAGCTGAATGGGCTCAAGAGCTCAAGCAGAGAAACGGCTGCCTAGCATGCGCACCCTGCAAGGCCATTTGGGTGACTGCATGGTGTTCTGTGTATTCTGTCTGGTCCTTCGCTGTGAGGCCCCGCCCATCCCACCAGTGGGTAGACGGACCTTGGCTGGAGGCAGGCCAGTCACCTGGGTGCCAGGGGTTTCTCGGACAGGAAAAGGGGGCTGGAAGTTTTATCAGGGGAGAAGGAAGGGTCTTTGGATCTAGACTTCAGGGAATCAAAATGTCTAGGAGAGTGCTTCCGTTCTGCATCTGCCTCCCGGCTGGTTCCTGCGCCACACAGCTGTTTTTTCCAGTTACCCAACTGCGTAGTGCGTCCTCCACCATGTAGTGCTGTCAGACGAACAATGTTTGCATCGGTGCATTCTGTGGGGGAGGAATTAAAACAGGACACATTGGGGACGGCTTGTCTATCCACCAGTGTTTGGGGCCTCAGCTGGGACAGCTCTGCAAGGCTAGCAGCTGGAGTCAACTGCAGGCTTCTTGACTCATCTGTCTTGTGGTTGATGTCAGCTATTGGCTAGGGGCCTCAGTATCTCTCCACGTCATTCTCTCCATGCGAGCTTATACCTGGGATAGTTTGGTTGTCCTCACAGCATGATGTGGACTTCCCCCAGAGCAAGCATCCCAGAAGGGACGAACAGGGCAGAAGCTGTATCCTTTGGACAATCTGTCTTCCAGAATCACATGGCACAACCTTTCCTGGGGAGAGCAGACCCAGCCCCTGTCCTGACTCAGAGGTGGAACCAAGACCCGACCTCTCAATGAGGATGTGGCCAAGTCCCACTGGAAGAGCATGTGGCAAAGAAGATCTTGTGGTCATTTAGGAACTGCCCTGTTTCAGGACCTTCAGGAACATCCCTTACAAGTCTGGGATGAAGGCTGCTCTCCAAGTCATATAGACTCTCTCTCTCCCCAATGCCTTTGATTAAAGGTTACTCCTTCTACAAGGTCTTCCCTGGCCACCCTGAATCTGCACAGATACTCTCTATCACCATGCCCTCCTCATTTCCTTTATTGGCCTATTCCACTTTGGGATTACGTATTGATTTCTTGGTTAAGTGCCAAATCTATGCCTATTTTATTCGTATCCTCACTGCCTAGCACAGTGCCTGGCACATGGTATTCACTCAATGGAGATGGGTTACATGAATAAATGCTACAAAGTGCCTACCTCAGAGAGGCTGGCTGGAAGCTGGAATCTAGGGCTGGCTTAGATCCCTAGGTGATCATGTTTTCAGTAAGTCCCTGTGTTTAGCTTCGCTTTGCTCTCCCCTGTTATTTGCAAATCCTGATACCGTGCTTCAGCCTTGACCCCGCTGAGCTAAGGTTCCTCATTAAGGCTAGGGAGGGCGTTAAGTGGGAAGCAGCATCCCCTAGTGGCCAGGATGCTAGTGATGGTGACAGATCCCCAAAGGAAGGCAGGTGTCTGGGCACAAGAGCTGAGATCCAGCTGCCCCAACCACATGGAGATTCACTGAGATTCATTTCCTGCTTCTACCCTTGGGGAATCTGGATTTTATTGGTATTAGTGGAGATCACTTTTGATTACAATTGGAAAGACCCCTTCACATAAATGTGCTTACCAGGGGCTGTTGTGTCATGTATTAAAACATCGCAGTTCTTTAAACGTGACTTTTAGTAGCTGTCACTAGGCAAGCTGACTTAGAGCAGCTGTGACTTACCTTTGGCTTATAGCTTCCATTAATAAAAAAACATGTAATTATGCTCTGACCTCATTGCTAATCCTCTTCCCTTTGTACACTCTGCCCTGGCACTCGCACACTTTCCTCTTTGCTAATCTTCAAACCCGTGCAGAATGCCCTACCTCAGGGCCTTTGTACCTGCTGTTCTCTCTGCCCCAGGTACTCTTGCTCCAGGGTACATGGCTCACCCCTCATCTCCTTCAAGTCTTTTGTTCAAAGTGGGTCTTCTCCACGAGGCCTTCTCTGACCATCCTATTAACACTTGCAAACTTCCCGCCAAGGCAGGCCCCATCTCCTCTCCAAAAAACTTAGCTCCTTTTAATGTCATGTAATAACGCTAATTGTCTGACTGTTTCCACCAGACTTTAAGCTCTAGGAGGGCAGAAATTTTTGTTTCCTTTCTTCACTGTTGAATCCCCAGCTCCTAGCTCGAACATAGTCAGTGCTCAGTAAATACTTGTTAAATGCATGATTAAACAACTCTGTTAATAACCATTCTTTATGCTGGGCATTTAACAAATCATTTTCATGATCCACTCCAGCAACCTATTAGGTATTTCTTTTTGTCTCTGTTTCATAGAAGAAGAAATAGGCTCACGGAGGTCAAGTAATTTGCTTGAGGGAACACAGCTACTACCTGGCTGAGTTCGGAGTCAAATTCAAATGTGTCTGACTTCAAGGTCAATGCTCTGTTCGGTTCTGCTTCCTCCCTGACCAGTACAGACACCCAAAAGAGACCCAGCCCTGCTCCGTGGCTGGGTGAGGAGGAGCAGGGTCAAGAAGAGCAGACATACAGGTCCAGGGTTGGGAAGTACGGTGTGGGCAGAAAATGTTGGGGGTGTGGGTTGTTCTCCACACCATTCCACAGAAGCTGCGCGCCAGAGGAGATGGCTGTGAATTTCAGGATAGCCCTGTCTGTCGCAGCCTGACCTGAAGGCCCTAGGGAGACCTACTCCACCCCAATTACACACTGATCAAACTCCCCAAAGAAACTATGTTTCTGAAATTGTGGAATTCAGGGAATTCTATGTCTCATGTTGACAATCATGATTATAAATGATTATAGGCTACATGATGATAAGTATGGGGAGTCTTTTTAAATACAAGACTTTTTTCCTTAACACAAGGCATTTTAAATGGAGTGCCTGCCCTGTGACCACCCACCGCCAGGTCTCAGAGGTGATTCAAAGGGAGAGGTTGGAGGAGTCTGGTTAGTGCTGTGAGGTTCCCTCTCGGAGCTCAGAGATGAGAGATAAGATTGAGAGATCTGAGTTCGGAATGGGGCCCTTCAGGCACCCTGAGCCTGAGCAAGGAATGTGATGGTATAAATCCATGGTCCTCAAAGTGTCGTCCTGGATCAGTGGTGTCAATATCATTGCCTGGAACTCGTTAGAAATGCAGACTCTCCCCTCTCCCCTACCCAGTGCTGATATGGGGCCCAGCAGCCCGGTTTTAAGAAGCTCTCCAAGTGGTTCTGAATGAGAACCACTGGTGCATACCTTAATGCAAAAGTAGGGCCTCGCTCATTCTCTGGTTCCTTCAGTAATATTTGTCCCCCCCCGCCCCCATGGCTGTGCTATAGGGTCTAGAGTCAGATCTGGATTTGAATGCCGCTTTGAATGCAAGGGTAGTTAATTTCTCTGGGCCTCAATTTCTTTCTCATTAAAATGGGGATAAGGAGCACCTGCTCTATAGGGTTATTACATATGGTTAAAATGGAAGGAGACCATGTGTATAAAGCTCCTGGCATAGAGTGTGTATTCAGTACCTTCCTTTGGTATTTGCTTCCTGCCTCCCTCCTCCATTAGTCTGGACATTTTTTTTTTTTTAAAGATTTTATTTATTTATTTGAGAGAGAATGAGAGACAGAGAGCATGAGAGGGAGGAGGGTCAGAGGGAGAAGCAGACTCCCTGCCGAGCAGGGAGCCCGATGCGGGACTCGATCCCGGGACTCCAGGATCATGACCTGAGCCGAAGGCAGTCGCTTAACCAACTGAGCCACCCAGGCGCCCTAGTCTGGACATTTTTGATTATGAACCACAGAAAGCCGTTCACAGTGGCTTAAGGGAAAATAAATATTTGATGGGTTCAAGGAATTCCTTGAATAATTGTCCATACTTGCTGCCTCTAGTTTCTCTCATCCCACTCATTTTGAACCCACCCCCATCGAGGTTTTGTACCTCTGCTCCTCCACTGAAAGTGCACTTTGGGTTTGCAGGGACGACCTTGAGGCTCAATCCAATGGCCCTTCCTGAGCCCTTATCTGATGTGCCTTTTCAGTAGTACTGGACACAGGTGTTCATGTTCTCCTTGATATGCTTTCTTCTCTGGCTTTGGGGACAACCTCCTCCCCGACCCTCCTCCCATGGCTGGGTGACCAGTCTTCTTTGTTGAGTGTCCATCACTCTTTAGCTCTCTAAAGGCTTAAGTCCTGCAGAGCTCTGGCCTTGGACCTCTTCTCTTTTCTACCCCATACTGTCTTCCTCGGGGATCTCATCCAGCTTCATAGTTCTGATCCTAAGCCAATTTATATCCCCAGCCTGGACCTCTGCCCTGGACTATACTCCGGAATATCCACCTGCCTTTGCAGTGTCTCCACTTAGATGTCTCCCAGGTTTCTCAAACACTGACATGTCCAAACAGAGCTCCCATTAGCCCCCATTCCCTACCTCCCACCGAATCCTGCTCTGCCACAATTTTCCCATCTCGACTGTGATTGGTCAGACCAGTGTCATGTGCTCATTTCTGGAAACGGGCAGTGGGTTCGGGGCGGGGGGTGGAGGTTACCCTCTTCCCAAGTCACTGGATGGAGACTCAGAGAAACGTGTGCTCCCAAAGGAAAATTGGGGTTGCTATTACCACGAGAGAGTGAATGAGTGCTGGGAAAACAACTGCACTATTCCCTCTAATTTTAGACTTATTTGAGATATCTGACAGGTGGAAGTCTCAGGAAGCAGAGAATAGCTTGCGGCCTGGCTCAGAAGCTATGGAACTTGGTTTGGGACTTTGAAACTGTTCCTTGTCTAGGATTATGATGAAAGAAAAATCCACAGGCCACCTCAAACCAAAATCAAGGTTTTGGCAAGCCTGTATTCCTTCTGGAGGTGCTAGTTTCCTGGGTTTTTCCAGCTTCTAGAGGCCGCACACATTCCTTGGCTCGCGGCTCCCTTTCATCTTCAAAGCGAGCAACGAAGCATCTCTGTGACCCTGTTTCCATCCTCACATCTGTCTCTAACTGCCTCCCTCTGCCATTTTTAAGAACACTTGTGATTATATTGAGCCCACCTAAATAATCCAGATCACTGTCCATATCTGAAGGTCAGCTAATTAGCACCCCTAATACCATCTGCAACCTTTATTCCTCCTTGCCGTGTGAGGTCATATATTCACAGGTTCTGGGGATTAGGATGTGGCTCCTTGGGGAGGCCATTATGCTGCCCACCACAGATAGGACAGATGGTTAGCTCAATCTGGTTCACATGGCAGGTGCGGCAGGGTACCAATACTGACAAACCCACAAGTCCGCCTCATGGGTTGGGGGCAGAAGAGTTTCCCAAAGAAACAGTGAGTGGCATGAGAGAAGAGCTGTGCCCACCTCCTGTTCCTTCTGAGGGTCTAGGCAAGCTCTCTTGATGCTGAACAAGACTCTCATATGCCCCATCGAAGCTGCTTTACGTTAATAGATTTCTGATTCTAAAGTGGAAGTGCCCCATTGTGATGGTTAATTTTTCATGTCATCCATTTCTCTGGAGAGACCTGACTAATGCACCCGTGGAAAGAGAGTCAGGAGCCCTGGTCCTGCCTGTGTTTCTTGCTGAAACAATTTTGAAGGTTCTGTCAAGTCTGGGAATTCTAGAACCCTCAGATCTCACCTGGCTGGGGTTGGAGAGAAACCATCCTAGAGGGAGGAGTCAGCATGAGAAACTTCTGACTGGCTTTTTCCTTAAAGGGCAGCAGATTCTCCAGAGTTGCAGGTAATTCTCACTGTAACAAAAGAGGGAGAAGGGTCAGAATCCATCACAGCAGCACCTTTTATCTATCACCTGCAAGAAGCAAACAAGATGATGTGGATGTTGGCTGGGAGCCCAGTGCTCCCTGGAGCTTTACAGAAGAGGCAGACCTGCTACTCCCAGAGTTCTTCTGTGGTCTGGTCTACACTGGAGGGGGAGAGGCAGGCTTCTAGCTCCAAGCAGATCTGTGTCCCCAGCCTCATTTGCCTGGGCAGGCACCCACCCAAGAGTCTTGGGGCTCATGACACTGCTTAGATGTGGAGACAGGGGCAGGGGACTCCAGGCAGGGGACTTCAGGCCAGGATGCTGTCAGAGCACAGGTAGACAGACACTACCTTCAGTGGACTGAATGTTTGTGCCCCCCCCAATTCATATGTTGAAACCCTAATCCCTATATGATGGTATTTACAGCTGGGGCCTTTGGGAGGTGATTAGGTCATGAGCGTAGAGCCCTTGTGAATGGGACTGGCACCTTTGGAAGAAGAGACCAGAGATTTAGGTAGTTCTCTTTCTCCTGTGTGAGGATCCAAGAAGACTGTCATCTGTGAATCAGGAAGCAGGTCCTCACCAGCCACAGAATCTGATGGCACCTTGATCTTGGACTTCTCAGCCTCCAGACTTCGAGAAATAAATTGCTTGTTGTTTAAGTCTGTGGTATTTGCTGTAGTGGATTAAGACAAGATCCTTGATAATCTTCCAGGGCCTGGAAGCAGGAGAAGGACTGATATATTAATATTCAGCCCAGGGCAACCTCAGCTCCCCATTTCTGAAGTTTGGAGTTTGTTAGAGTCCAAAACTTAGCCATATATATATATATATACACATATATATACACATATATATGTGTATATATATATATACACACATATATATGGCTGTGTTAGATTTTTCCCCTTTCTTTTGTCTAAACCCTGGAGGAAGAATAACCATGGAAATTAGAGGAAGCATGGAATATTTCTTTCTGAGAGGTTGAAAACAAGTACCAAAGTCCACTTGAGTTATTTATAAGAAAAAAGTTTGGACAGAGCTCTTTAAAAAGTGGATGGTGGGGGCGCTTGGGTGGCTCAGATGGTTAAGCGTCTGCCTTCGGCTCAGGTCATGATCCCAGGGTCCTGGGATCGAGCCCCACATCAGGCTCCCTGTTCAGTGGGGGGCCTGCTTCTCCCCCTTCCTCTGCTTCTCCCCCTGCTCATATTCTCCATCTCTGTGTCTCAAATGAATAAATAAAAAAAAATCTAAAAAAAATAAAAATAAAAAAAATAAAAAGTGGTTGATGGAACACAACCTTCAAGATGAACATGTATGTAAGCTTGAGAGCATTCTCAAGCTTCTGGGTGGCTCACAAACAGAAACTGTATCTGGTAAATCTTGGGAAAACAAAAATAGGCTAACAAAGTTGAGAGCAATGAAAGGCTAGTTAGAAAGGTGGCAAATCAACTTGGACATGGGTCTTTGCATATCCTGCAATCCTGTCCTGAAGAGTTCTGTTCTGTGTATCTTACTAAGGTTCTTTTTGCTTTGTTTTGTTTTGATAAAAAAAATTAAGAACTTATAATTATCTCTTTGAAGGCTTCTTATTTCTTCATTTCTCCTCCTTTCACCCTAACACCCCCTATGAACTTGCTCTTGTTGCCAAATGGATCATTTGAGTTGGATACAGGAATTAATTCAGGTAAATGGATGTCCACTTAATGTACATGAAGCTTTGTCTTATCAGGCAAATAGCACCTCAAAGAAGGATGGTGGATATCATCTACAAGATTAGAAACGGTTCTGCTTTGCTTTGTTAATTTAATTTACTTTTCATTATTTAACGGAATAGAAAATTTAGTGTAAATGTGTACTGGACAGTGAAGCCATCTTGGTAGGTTGTTTAAACCCGGATTTCCCAAGTGCCACGTATCCATCACCTGGGTAACTTGGTAAAATACAGATGCTTGGTGTTACCCCTAGGGATACTGATTTAGTGCCTCCAGAGGTCTGGAGATCTCTGTTTTAAAAACCTTCCTTAGGGTGAATTGACCATCCACTATTGTCCAGGCAGCACGCCTGCCCGAGGGCAGAGCAGCCAGGAGGGAAGCCACAGAGTCCTGGGCATTTAGCCCCAGAGAACTACATCCATAAAATGTCAGGACTGTCCCAGATAGAGATCAGCAACATGGGACAGGGACCAGTGGCTGGAAGAGGAGTTCCATCGGGAGGGTCCTGGATTGTCCAGGTGGAGATGACCCATGGACAGGTGCAGACAGGACTCTGAGCTGCTGGAGTCTTGAGCTCACGGACAATGACACGTGATGAAAGCGTTTATGAGGCAGGACGGGATCAGTCCATCAGGGAGGCGCCCAGATGTGCAAGGAACAGACAGAAGATCCGGGTGAAGTTTTTTATCTCGGACTCCAGAGGTAGAGCAGAAGTCGCCAGGGGAGCCAGAGACTGAGACTGAGAAATAGGATGTTCAGAGTGATCTTCAAAGAGGAAACTTCAGGAACTTTCAGGGAGGAGAGGAAACCAGATTCAGAGACATAGTGTGCATGTGCATGCGGATCACTTGTTTAAGAAGGTTAGTGGGTTAAGAAGGAAGAAATACGATGGTATTTTTAGGTGGTCGAAAGGTCATTTTAAGTTTGGGGAAAATCTGAGCTAGTTTGTAGGCAGAGGGGAAGGAGAGGAAGATATTATTGATGTGGAGGGGGAAAAAAATCATGGAGCAACAGTGTGTTAAAGATGGCTTAAGTCAGGATCCTAGCAGGAAACAATCCACTTCAAATGGCTTAAGATTCTTTAATAAACCTCCATTCTTAGAAGTGTGGTTTGGGTTAAGAGAATCAACAAGGGATGTCGGGGCACCCAAAGACCAGCAAGAGCTGGGAGCCATTACCACCCATGGCTTTGAAAGGGCAAGAGGAGAGAGTGGGGTGTGGGAACCCTGTGAAAGCTGAGGCTGTGGTCACCGGGGAATGCAGTCATACCCAAACCCGGACAGGCAGAGAGGGCGCTCTGGAGGGAGGACCCCTCTCTCCTACCCTCTGATCACCTGCAGGTGCCTCCCATTCGTTGAGCCCAACTAACAACTACAGGGGAGAGAGAATCATGGCCTAATCCTTATAACCGGTGAATAGGTTAGCCTATATGGTAAAAGAAACTTTGCAGATGTGATTAAGTTAAGCATCTTGAGATGGAGAGATTAAACTGGATTTTCCGGGTAGGCCCAGTGTATTCACAGGAGTTCTTATCAGAGAAAGAGGAAAGCAGGAGAGGAATAGTCAGAGAAAGAGATGTGACAATGGGAGTAGCCAAGAGCCAAGGAATACCAGTGGCCTCTGGAATTTGGAAGAGGCAAGGAATGGATTCTCCCCAGGAGCCTCCAGAAGGGGCAAGAGCTGCTGACACTGGGATTCTAGCCCCATGAGACTCACTGTGGACATCTGACCTCCCGAACTATAAAAGAATAGGTCAGTATTGTTTTGAACTAGTAAGTTTGTGGTCATTTGCTGCAGCAGGAACAGTAGACTAATTCAGTAAGGGAGCCCCGGTGACGCATTCCATAGAAGTCAGCTTCCAGGGACACACAGGACAGAGAGGGTGAAGAACGGAACAGAAGGGACAAATGACATAGGGACAGATGTCAACATCTAGAAATCAGATTTCTCTGGAAAGCTGCATTCCCTCTGCTGAAGGGTAGTGTGAAGAGCAGAGGATGACTGGATGGGGGAGATACTTTAAAGTGTGAAGGGGGATACCAGCACACATCACTAGGTGGATGTACGTGATTTTGAGTGTACTAAGATGAGGTGGAGCCAAAATTGGGGTGAGGCTGGAATAAGAGGCCAAGGCAAGGGCTGGTGGGGGGACCGCCCCAACCAGCATCACTCCTCCACAGTAGTCCCTAATTTCTCTGGGTTTCATCTTTTTCCCCAATCTCAGTCCAGGTGTTTGGGGGACCCATCTCCCTCCTACCGGTGATGGGCATGCGGTCTAGGACTACCCAAGCAGCATAGCTCTGTCCTTCCGGCCAACTGATGGGTTGAAGGATAAGCATGTGACTCAAGTTGGTAAATCAGAGTGAAGCCCAGTTCTTGCCCAGGAGTTACCTGGAAGAGAATTTCTCTCTTTTCTGCTGGACTTGAACCCTGGGAGGGCATGAGGGCAAAGTCTATCTGAGTTGCAGCCAACAGAGCAGAAGAATAAGGTGGATAGACACTGGCGACATTGTTCAAGTCCCCGAATCCAGGCACACTTCAGTCTGCCATAGCTCTGGTCTTTTCTGTTTTATGTCAATGAACTTTCCGTTTTGCCTAACCGTTTGTAGTCATCTCTAATTGAAATGCTGCCCTTCTGACACCAGGCCTATGCTTGGGACCAGCCCCGCCCTTCACTTGTCCTCTTTTGATCCCATTGTGCATGGAACATTTGCTCCCCTGTGGCTTCAGCACCTGTGTAATTTATCAAAGAGGACTGTAGTCAAGGTGACAGGTCATTGATGACAGGTTTTTTGAGAGCAGAAAACTGTCCCCAAAATAGGATACTTTGTGCTGTTCTTGAAATGGTTTCACCGTCAAGTCACAAAGGGAGGTTTTTGTCCCCTACATATGTAGGTATGTAACATCACAACAAAGACCCAAGAAGCAATTTCCCTTTTTCGGGATGAGTAAATATAGAACTAGCCATTGCCAAAAACCAATGTGCTAGATAAATGTACTCTCATAAGAGAATGATTTTCCTTATAAGTGTACCAACTGAACTGGCATTTTTTTAGTCCTTTACCCTTTGCAAAGTATCATCTGCCTCAATCAACCCAGATTAAAACCACCCCAAGAAGTGGGTATTACAGTTCCCATTTTATGGGTCTGGAAATTGAAACTTAAGAGGTTAAAACACGTCACCCCAAGTTCCCTAGTGAATGAGAGTCAAAGATGGAATTAGAACCCAGGTCTCTGCGATTCCACGATCCCACGTAATTAACACCACACCAGGCTGGCTGGGTGAGAGAGTCAGTGGCAATGTCAGGTGGATTTGGGCTTAGAGTCCATTTCATACTCTCTGCTGCCAGGGACAACCTCTGTGGCTTCCTCAGACCATTGAATAAGGGTCAGAGAAAAGTTAGAATGTCCTTAGTGGAAAGCAGGGGCAAGAGTTCAGAGCTTACTAACTTGGTCTTCCTCCATGATCTTTCACCAAGTCCTGTTGATTTTGCTTCTCAAACAGATCTATGTATTTCTGGCCATCTGCAAGCCCCAGCTTCATTTGCCTGGACAACAGCTGTTGTCACAGGACTCTGTTTCCACTCTTGTCAACTCCAGCCCATTCTCCAAAGTGCGCAGGAGTGAAAGCAACAGAAGTCAAGTTTTGTCCCTTCTCTATTTAAGACTTTTCATGATTCCATCTTCTCTTAGGATCAAAATCACACAATCATGAAGGCTTTTCCTGCATATCCTGGCCCCCTCTGGCCCCTCAGCTGCATAACTCACATCTCTCCCCCCATCTCTGGGCTCCAGCCACACCGGCGCTGCTCTCTCCCAGCTCTCTTCAGTGTCATGATCACTTTGGTCCCGGAACCTGTTCCTACTCCTAGGATGCTCTAACCATGCCATTCCCCCGTCTCCCACATGGAACCCCTTCCACCTAGTTTATCCTGCCCACCCTTCCATCTCAGCCTTCTCTCTTCCTCCAGGAGAGTCTCCAGTTATTGGTCCCAGTAGCACCCTCTTCATCTCTTTTCCTTGTAGCACTTACCCCAGTTTGTGTAGCCATTACTTGCTCTCATCTCAGCTAGACTCTAAGCTCCATGAGACAGGGAATATGTTTGTTGGTTGCGTCTAGTGGACACTGGTTGCCTGCTTTTCCCATTTCCCCCTTCCCCTTCCTAAGAGCACCCATGCTTTCTTTCCACAACAGGGTAGAATCAACTCTACCCTGTTGTGTGACAAATATGAGATTTGAGGGGGGCTGACAGTATAAGCTCATTCTTGCTGTAATGATTGGTATCCGACAGAGAGTAATGCAGCCCTGGGATAGTCCACACGTGTCCTTACCTGGCCACATTTGGTTTGTCTTTTCCATGGGCAACTTTGGACCATTCTAGGATGATTGAAGGAGTAACTTCTGATCTATCTGCAGCCATCTTGCTACTATGAAGGTAATTTGCATGAGGACAATACAAAACTGACATTCAGAAGAAGGGAGAGCTGTGAACATTGCAGAGACACCAAGGCAGAGGGGTTTCTTACCCTTTAATGAGGTTACATTAAAGATGATGTCCCGGGTCACCTGGGTGACTCAGTCATTAAGCGTCTGCCTTTCGCTCAGGTCATGATCCCAGGGTCCTGGGATCGAGCCCCGCATCGGGCTCCCTGCTCCACGGGAAGCCTGCTTCTCCCTCTCCCACTCCTCCTGCTTGTGTTCCTGATCTCGCTGTGTCTCTGTCAAATAAATAAATAAAATCTTAAAAAAAAAATAAAGATGATGTCCCAATTCAAAGGTTTCTCCAGCTAGTTCAGGTCATTTCCAGGGTGGAAATGTTTCTCATGGATCCTGGAACAAATCATTCTTCTTCATTCTCTTTGGCTGCCTCCTGCTCATGTGACCCTTGTCTACCTTTATTGATAAAGTTCTGGTAGGAGGTTCTCTACTCTTTTTTTTTTGCATCCACACCTTTGCAAATGGCTTCATCATGTGTGGAGTGTATTCCCTCAATCCTTGACCATCTGACTTGCACTGTTCAATGGTATATGTGTGGAAGTGACCTTAAGGGGGCTCACACGTTTCCACTTGTACTCTTTCCCCTCTGCCATTATCATGAGAGGAACATGCCCTGGCTAGTCAGGTGGTACAAGGAAGAAGAGAGCTACATGAAGCAGAGATGCCTCAGTGGATCCTAGCCTAGATTAGCTAAATTCTCCCTGACTTGAAGATACACAAGTGATAATTAATGATTGTTGTTTTAAGATAATGAATAATTGTTTGGGGGTGTTGAGGTCCTTTGTTAATAGCAATAGCTAATTGATACAATTTTCCATGAAAACATTGACCCACTCGGCATAGCCATTTCTGCTGGTGCCCTGTGGACTATGGCCCACTGTGTAGGTGACTATCCTTTTTTTCCCTCCAAACTCTACCACATTTAGTTGTATAGACCTCAGAGTAGGATGGCTTATGCTCAACTTCTCAGTCTCTTCTGAATGCAACTCCTTCAACTTTTGGCCATCACACCTTCTTCTATGAGGCTCAAGCCCAGCTCCTAAGGTTGGGTAAAGAGACAGTACTCATGCCATCCCCTCCACCACCTTGCTTTCCCCAGGCCCCAAACCCTAAATCTCATCATCTGCTTTCATAAAAAATAAAATAAGTAAAATAAACGAAAATTCTTACCTTGACAGGCCTGCAAAGTCAGGCAAACACCTGCCTTTAGATATCAGTAGCCTATTTAATTTGGCAAACTGCCAGTTTTGGTCTCCAAGAAGCAGACATTAGGATGGGATTAGACAAGTGGAAGACTTATTGGGGGATTGCCTGTGAAAGGCATGATAAGGGGGAAGAGGCAGGACAAGCCTTCAGATTAAATCCATGCCTGACACCTGTGAATGGAGAGTAGGAAGGAAGGCGAACAGGGCAGGAAGAGCCTCGGACCACAACACAGATAGAAACACATTTTGGCCAGGCCGATGAGGAGTCCTCAAGCTAATGTCACCCCTTAGAGGAGTCCCATGCTCTGTGGGAATGGGCTGGCACTGTACTGTGCTATTCTCAGTCATTGAGTGGAGCAGCCTGAGAGAAGCGTAAGCCTCGGTATGAACGTGATGCAGCCAGACAGGTGGCAGCTGGGGCTGTCCATCAACTGTGTTCCCACAGTGGGGGAGATCTGAGTGATCCATTTTCATGGCTACCATACTCTGAATCCCAGATTGGCCCTCACTGGTTCTGCCCTGGATAGAAAAATGTATTCAAATGAAGTATTGAGAGAATAGGAGGTGGGGGAGGGGAAGAAATCAGATCTCCCCAAGGAGAGAATCTGGCCTCTTTAGAGCATGTTCTTATGGAGCAGACGGACAGACTCGTTGTCTCAGAGACAGGCACCCAAGGCAAGGCAGAACACTAACCAGCTGGCTTTGGGGCAGGTAGCAGGTCTTGTGGTTGTTTACCAAAATGGTATTGATTACAAAGGGGACATGGTAGCAAGACAGGAGTATGGGAATCATTTATGCACTTTCCGCTTCAAAGCAAAGGAGGAGGGAACACAAAATCCTCAAGACCTACCTCCTACAGCCAGACTCAAGGCACAGGAGAGAAGGTTCAGGGTCACAGTGGCTTTCACTTAACAAATACTGATTTCACAACTTGTGCTCAGAACCGTACCTGGGTCTAGGGGAATGCTCCAGGTAGCCTCCGGTTAAAGCCAACATTTTCCAGTATGCTCTGGACCCAGTAGGCTGACTTGTATGGACAGCATCAGGCTCCAGTGCACTCTCGTTACTGGTTGGGCCAACAGGGCGCCCTGGCAGGAGATCAGGAGGTGGAGGGAGGGTGGAGTCAAGTTCTTCTTCCTCTGGCTTCCTCCCTGTGGTCGCCTCATATCTCCATGATTGGCCATCACTGTTTCTCTCAAGCGGGCTGATTCGACACAGCTCTCTCCTTTGTGGCTTCCCTAATGAGTCCTCCCTTCCTCCATTCAAGACTAGGGTAGTAAGTCCCGGGTTACTGGCCCTACACCTACTCCTTTGTTTAAATAAACCCTCCTCCACTTCTCCAGCTCAGATGTGCCATTAGTGTCCTGTGAGGCTGGGAGTGATGAAGGAGTAATTGACAAGTCAGACTTGGTCTGTCTAGGGCACCAGACATTAACTTGGTCGGCTCTGGCTGCCACAGTGAAATATCATAGACTGAGTGACTTAAACAGCAGGCATTTATTTCTCCCAGTTCAGAGGCTGGAGGTCCAATATTAAGGTGCTGGCAGATTCAGTTCCTGTTGAGGACTCTCTTCCTGCACTTTTTCGCTGTGGCAGAGGCACACACTAAGAGCGCTCTGGTCTCTCTTCCTTTTATGATAAGGACACTGACCCCATCACAGATGCCCCACACTCATGACATCATCTAAACCTGATTATCTTCCAAAGACCCCATCTCCAAATACCATCACATTGGGGAATAGGGCTTCCATATATGAATTTGGGGTGGGGGACGCCCTTTAGCCAATAGTAGGCATCAAACAAATTATTCCACAAACATTTTAAATTATAATACAATAAAATCTATGATGGAAAAGTGCTTAGTGCCCCCTCTCTGGGGTCAGGTGGGCATCAGAAAGGGCTCCCCTGAGGAAGTGACATGTTTCATGTGCTCTGTGCTGGGCTTGGAAGGAAAGTTTCAGGCAGAGCGATAGCACACATGAAAGCCTGAGGTGGGAAGGAGCTGGGGGACTGAGAGAAGGCTTGGCGTCAGTGGGCAGCAGCCTGGTGATGGCAGTGGGGAGAGTGGCTGAGAGGAGGCTGGGGATCATGGCGAACCATCCCCAGAAGATGGGTAAGGAGTCTGCATGGGAAGAAAGCTCAGCCCTCCAAATCCCTTTGTTCTGACCCCTCAATGGGATACACCATTTCTATCTGGCTATTCCCTTGTTTTATCTCCTTGAGTCCTAGGAGTTGAGGGTCTCTTGAACTTAGTTTTCAGTCCATACTTAATCAGTTCATATAAGTCTCAGTCTCTCTCTCTCTTTCTCTCAAAAAAAAAAAAAAGGCTTCAAAGACCAAGGTCACCTACTGATCTTGAGAAGGCATGTGATTAGGGGCCCCCTGGCTGAGCCAATGGACAAGTCCCCAGGTTGAAACTGCTGAGTAAAGGCTGGGCTATTGCCTTCTGCTCTTCTGATCTTTCTCTGGGCTTGAGGGTGGATGGGAGGATTAACTCCTTGTGGTTCGGGTGGTGAGAGGGTCCAAATGACTCAGAAGCAGAACGAGCCTAATATGTAGAGGGCTGGTTATGAAAGGTTCCCAGATGCCAGGGAATGCAAGACAAAGTGCACTTGGCAGGACACTGTGGGATCTCATTTACTGGGTCCATTATCTGAATTATGAACCATTTGAAATTAGGACCACGAGATAGAAATAAAAGATAAGAGTGTTTGCAGTCATCCTTGTCCCTGCTTGTCTGTGTTGTGGGCATCATGGGCCCTCTCTTACCTCTTCTCATGTTTCAGATAATTTAATTAAATTTAATTAGTTCTCCTGGACCCCAGAAAAGGAAGAAGGGAGCCAGCATTTACTATGGGCTAGGTACTGCATGAAGCATTTTGATCCTGGAAGCCACACACAGCCGTTAACTTCATCATTTGGTCTTCCCAGAAGCCTTCCATAGAAGGTGTTATTACCCACATTCTGTGGGTGGGGATGTGCTGGAGCTTAGAAAGATTAGATAACTTAATTGTAGTCCCTTAGTTAGAGTTATACACCCATCTGTCCATCCATGCAACTGTGCATCTAGCCATCTGCCCATCTATACTTCCATCCATTCATCTTCAGTAATAATCACTGACCATGTTTATATATTCTCCGCTGGGCACTGGGGTATCATCAGGGAAGGAGGCACCTGGTCTCTTGCCCTTATGGAGCTCAAAGTCTAGTGGGGTGGGTGCTCAGGCCTCTTTAGGTCCCTTGAGTGAAATGTCTCAAAGATCTTCTTATTCATAGCCCCATTTCCAAGGTCTCTTACATAGTTGAGGTCTGAACTTGGTGTCTGGAAGAACTAAGGGCTTTTCAGTGACACATGAGCTACCCTTGGCCTTCAAAGGGAATGTGTTTTGGGTGAGTGGTGGTATCAGTTGCCGAAAACTAAGGGGGTTTCCCAGGACGTGGGACTTTTGATGCTAAAACCAGAAAGTCCTGGGCAAACTTGGATGGTTGGTCACCACAGTTCAGTGGTTCTCAACAAGGGGATGATTTTGTTCCCCATCTCAGGGACATAAGGCAATGTCTGGAGACAGGTTTGGTTGACACAATGCAGGGTGAGGGAGCTGCTCCTGGCATTTGTGGGTAGTGGTCAAGAATGCTGCTAAACATCCTGCAGTGCACAGGAAATCCCCCTTCACAAAGAATCATTGAGTCTAAAATGTCAAAAGTGCCATGGGCGAGAAGTGCTGCCCTGTTTGGTGGGGGTACAGTGGCATGGGAGGGATAAGTACATAACCAACAGATGGGTTGATCTGGGCCAAGATGGAAACTAAATGGCCTTGTGGGCTACCAGGTGCTTTAGGACCCCCACCCCCCTTTCATGGTCCATGGTTCTGCTGGGTCATGTTTCTCAGCCTTGCTCAGTTATAAGAATCACTCAGTTGTAAGTTAACAACCAGATTACTAGGACCAGTCCAGTCCTGCTGAATCAGAATCTGCAGGAGAGGAGACTGGGAATCTATTTTTGTTGAGTTTGGGAAACACTGTGCTGAGTCACCAGTGGGGTCACTCAAAGCTGAGGATACTGAGGGGCCTGATGTTGGCTTCCTTGGTGGTGGTCCCACCACACCGTGGGACCTGGTCAAATCCTCATACTCTCACCTACGAATTACGTGAGCCATGGGAGGCTAATTGGTCATCTGCTCTATGACATCACTCTGAGTGGATGTTCACGCAGCTGGAAGGGCTCTTGAGATCAAATCAGAGACCTCAACTTGAGGAAATGGAGGCCCTGAGGTCCAGGGAGCACTTGTCACAGAGAGAGAAGGAGTGGGGCCAAGACTGAGACTTTGAGAACCTTCTATCAGGAGATGATTGCTGAAGCCCTATAGGTAGGGGAAGCATGCGGACTCCCGAGGACTGAGCATAAACCCACAGTGGAATTCTCTCTACTAGCAGAGTACGAAACTGTTATCTCTTTGTCTGATTTTGTTTATATCCTGCCGTGTTCTAGAAAGGATTTTGAATCAGCTTACCAAAAACCTTACATGGAGTAACATGAGAAAATGTACATAAGAATTAAAAAATTCATACCCAGAGGAATTGTACATAAGTTTGGGGAATCATCCTCAAATTTGACTTTGAGCTTCCTACCGAGGAATTTGCTGTAGCATTAATTAATTCATTCCTTAAATATGTCTTGATTATTTCTATAGTGGCAGGTTCTATTCTAGGTGTGGGTGTGCAGTGGAGATCTCAAAGGTCAGAAAGCTTATAGTGTCGTCTAGTTGCATTGTTCTTATTAATGACATTGCATTGACCTTGCCATAGACAAACAGAAGTGTTTGCCTGTGTGTGTGTAGTAGTAGTAGTAGAAGCCCTAGCATATGGCAGTATTGACCCAAATTTAGTTAATTTTAATAGTTAATAGTTAATGCGGAGAACCAATGCAGCTCATTCTGGGCAAGCCAAGATGAGGCATCTGATGGAGGTAGAAGTATGTAGGCACAGCAGGAAGTACCATATTAGCCCTAAGGGTTTAGTCATCAGAATGATGTACAGAAGGAATGGGCGACATTGCTTAGCCTGGAGAGTGGTAGGTGAAGGTGGGTTAAAAGTTCTCCCACATGTGAAACAAATGCTGCCAATGCCCTGTCCGTATCTCTTGGCCTGACCACACACTAGTGGTACCCTATGGAAATATCCATGCCTCTCCACCTGAGAACCTGCTCTGGCCCATGCACAGGGGTACAGGCTAGAAGCTGAAGAGTTACCCATGCCAGGAGCAGCATTCAGCCAGTGGTGGGGGGGAGTTGCAAGGTAACTACCCCGGCTTCTTCACCTCTTAGGTGGAAAAACTCTGATGTATATTCTGCACTATGTCCCAGACTTTCCCCGTGGAACCAAGCCCTGTGTTGCCCATGACGGCTGCCTGCTCAGTCACACAATGCTTCTTTCCTTGACTCATGCTCCCACTTTCCTGCAGATGCTCTCCCCAAAACTACTTACACTCAGGTTCTTAACGCAAGGTCTGCTTCCAGAAGAACCCAGTTGTCCTTATAAATAGAAAATCTAACACAATCTATCTTATTTAAAAGGCAACAGTGGCTTGGCCACTTTAAAACGCTGCCTCTCCCATTTCTGGCTCTTAAACTCCACTTCCAGGGTCCTGCAGTGTAGCCAAATGCAGACATGTGAGAGTGGGTGGCCACATAATACCGAGCACCTGCTCATGCAGAAGCCCTTTTTGGGCAGCCTCAGGTGCACACGGATTTGCCCAAAGGGATGTGGGAAGGGGGAGGTGGTGTTGAGGAGAGACATGGGAACGGAGAATAGAAGCAGTCAGGTAGGCTAGGCTTCACTGACCTTGCCTCATTGACAGGAGGTACTCATTTCTGGCCTTGTGATTGTACGTTGAGGCTTTTTGTAGCCCCAACGAGTGTGGGTTAGTATAGTAGGGTGGGCAAAGTTCCAGGCTCTAGAGTCAAACCGAGGTGGACTTAAAACTTGGGAGTTGGCATTCAGTAGCTCTTTGACTTTGGATGACTTACTTAGTCCCTTGGCTCATGTGATTTTCATGAAATGAAATTATAACATGCACAAAGAATTGTATGCGTTGTACCTGGCATGCCATAGAGTATAAATGTAGCAATTATAATATTGGTGACTATGTGTGTGTATATATATATATATCATATAAGTGTATATGTGTGTGTGTATAGGTATATCTCCAAAATATAATTAGAGCCTAGAAAATGTGGCTGGCATATGCCCTAAAGTATATATCTGCACAGAGATCAGATCCATCTATGCAGGATAAAGATCTATTTTCTTCAGAAATTGTTCTCAATATTGGAATTCCCAAATCTACACAGAAGTGGAAAAAATAATGTAATGAACCCCCGAATATCCATCAGCTATCTTTGGCAATTATCAGCATGTCCCCAATCTCGCTTTATTGTGTCCCCCAACATTTGTTTCCTGGAGCACTTTGAAGCATGTTCTGGCAACAAGTCACGACAGCTGGTATCTCCAGTTTGCACTGTGGTGGATTTAGCCCCTTTCTTCTTCACCCAGGGCTGGGGACCGTGCACAGAACCCCGCAAGTTGGCCGTCTGCCCGGGGCCACAGGTTCTCTGTCATGGTCCCTTCCCACTGCCCTGAGGATCGACGTCCCTGCCCTCCACCTGCATGCTTTTTCCTCCCAGGTGGCGGTTTGTAGCACTGGTTTCGAGGTCGTGTCTCATTTATAGCCAGGTACCTGCTGCCTGTTCCTCTAGACTTAGCCGGTGTCATTCATGCTGAGCGTCTCTCTCAATTCTGGGAAAGTGCTGTTGCATCCACATTTCACAATAAATATCTTTTTAAACGGCCTGGTGTTCAGGCTCATTTCTCATTGCCAAGGAGGTTTTGACTGATGACCTAAAGAATTGCTTCCCTGTGACTGACAAGGTACTACAGCATCACGGCGTCCTCCACTCTCCCTGCAGGAGGCTGGGGGAGAGCCGTGACTTGAAGTGTCACAGGCTGCTTCCAGCAGAGGCACGTTACCCCAGTTACTGCCCGGCTTTCTTGCCCCCATGGGGCTGCTGGGGCAGGCAGGTGCATTTTGGATATGCTCCAATGGGACACGTTTTCACAGGAAATCAATGTGAAAGGCCTCCAAGGGCAAGGTGAAGTAGGGCTCCCTGCTCACTAGGCTCTGTGAATGCCCTTGCTCGAGTCTACAGGTGGCCCACAAAGGCATGGTTTCATAGTGACCTTGAACTCCACTGAACACAGAGGCTCTACCAGGGAGGGAGTTGTGGTTACAATTCTCTCTGGCATGGAGGCCCCAAGCTGCAAAGGCTGGTCATTTCAAGAGCTCCACAGGCCCTGGGCACTCTTACTTTGTGAAAGCACCTTCTTACATCACATCCATCATAATAAAATGAACCCACGTCCTGCGTGAAATGTAATTCACGTATCAATGCCCAGTTGCAGATAACTAGAAGCATGGAACACATTCTCTCCTAGAGCCTTCAGTGAGAGCATGGCCCTTTGAACATGAGGAGGCCTTGAAGATTGGTGTTACAGAACTACGAAGGGCCTGAAGAAGTCACCTAAATTTTTCAGTCGTACTTTCTTCGTTTCATGGAGGAATATATTGCCCAAGTTTGGAGTTCTGTGATATAAAAAACGAGCTTGCAGTTCCAAGGTGACTCACTGCAGTGGCAAAAGCAAGTTGATCTTTTGCTTTCTAGGTGACCTGGGAAGGTTTTTCAGTCTTTAGATGAGAATGGAATCCAGTTTGGAGTAACCCGAGTTCTGCTTTAATGATTGATGATGCTTCAAAGCCTCTAATCAAGTCCGTCTCAGAAGTCAGTCATTAAAAAATAGAAGTGTCATAACAGAGAAGGGCCTTCTGGAGCATAGTTGGCTGGAGGCCACGAGGAGGCTCCTGAGTGGCTCTGGCCTTTTCACTCTGAGATTCATCATCAGGTCTTCCTGCTGCCCACAGTTTGGTTCTCTGACTCTGTCCCTCCAAATTCACGTTGAAGTTTTAACCCCCAGCACCTCAGAATGTGAATGTATTTGGAGAAAGTGTCTTTAAAGAGGTAATTTAAGTTACAATGAGGCCATTAGGGTGGTCCATCATCCAAACTGAACGGTGTCCTTATAAGAAGAGGGGATTAGGACACAGACTCATGTAGAGGGAAGATTAAGTGAAGACACGGGGAGAAGACAGTTGTATACAAGCCACGGGGAGAAGCCTCAGAAGAACCAACCCTGCTGACACCTTGAACTTGGACTTCCAGCCTTCAGAACCATGAGCAAGTGAATTTCTGTCCTTTAAGCCCCTCACTGGGTGGTACTTCATTATGGCCCCTCTAGCAAAGCAATACAGTTCTAGTTGTGTTAATGGACGTCTGCCTCAATCCCTTGGTCTGCGACTCACCCTCCCCCACCCCCCGCCCAGGTCAATCCTCCCAAACCCCTCCCACGGGCTGGTGTCTGAACTCCACCTATGATTGTGGCTTGGTGGTCTGTATACACTTTTCTGAAGCTAGCTATCAAGACCTGGGACTGTCATGGCTCCTAGATCTCTTGCTGAGATGCTGTTGTGGGCCTTGCTTGCCCAGTCATCCTTCTTTTGGGAAAACTCACCTTCTTCCATTCCTTGTGTTTCAAGTAGGGCCGTCAGTCATAGCGATTTATTTGCCTTTCCTCCACGGAACCACTTGTCTGGTGCACTCTCTGCACCATTATTCTCGACCAAGAAACATTTCAGAAGGATAATTAAACAGTTTTGGCAGCCAGCTGGGGAGAGAGAGTAGAAGGTGACAGAGCTGTCCTGGCTTGGGCATCTGATGGATGTTTGTGAGGCTGGTAACGTGGAAGGAAGAGCAACTTTGGGGGGAAATGATGAGCTTTGGTTTTCAACAGCTATGAAGTGAGCTGAAGAAGGGATGTCTTAGGAGTGCTGGTTTAGGACTGAAGGGGACCAGAAGAGAGAAGAATTGATCCTGGTGTGAGAGAGAAAAACAAATATATATATATATATTTTTAAAGATTTTATTTATTTATTTGACAGAGAGAGACACAGCGAGAGAGGGAACACAAGCAGGGGGAGTGGGAGAGGGAGAAGCAGGCTCCCCGCAGAGCAGGGAGCCCGATGTGGGACTCGATCCCAGGACCCTGGGATCATGACCTGAGCTGAAGGCAGTCGCTTAACCAACTGAGCCACCCAGGCGCCCCACAAATATATTTTTTTAAAAGATCTGTTTATTTGAGAGAGAGCTCAAATCTGATCTATCTGCAGGGAGAGGGGCAGAGAGAGAAGGAGAGAGAATCTAGAGAGAGAAAAACAAATATATATTTTTAAAAGATCTATTTATTTGAGAGAGAGCTCAAATCTGATCTATCTGCAGGGGGAGGGGCAGAGAGAGAAGGAGAGAGAATCTAGAGCAGACTCCCTGCTGAGCATGGAGCCCACCGCGGGGCTCGATCTCTGGACCCTGAGATCATGACCTGAGCCGAAATCAAGTCAGACGCTTGGGCGCTTGGATGGCTCAGATGGTTAAGCGTCTGCCTTTGGCTCAGGTCATGATCTCCGGGTCCTTGGGATCGAGCCCTGCATTAGGCTGCCTGCTTGGCGGGGAGCCTGCTTCTCCCTCTCCCTCTACTGTTCCCCCTGCTTGTGCTCTCTCGCTCTCTCTGTCAAATAAATAAATAAAATCTTAAAAAAAAAAAAGAGTCAGACGCTTCACCGACTGAGCCACCCAGCGCCCCCCTCCCCAAAATGATATTATTAACCAGCCACTTCGGCATCCTAAGGATTGCAGCGAATGCCAGGTTCAGCTGAGCCCAATCTTCAAAGGTGGGCCTGGAGCTGTGTTGGGGAGTGGAAACTGGTCAGAGGTCAGTCATTATTTTGCAATATAGAAGGGAGAGAATTTGAAGTTCCCAAGGGCTGTCAGGAGGTGAGGGGTGAGCGAGAAAGCTGGAAGGAGGAGACAGCAGGAGGAAAGAAGCCCAGAGATCCGCCACAGCCTGGAGGGTCCCAGGCGGATCAGGGTAACGGGTCAAGAGTCCCTGCTGAGGCAGAGGCTGAGGAAGGTAGAGCCCAAGATGTACGAGTCTCTGCTTTGCTCCCAAGCACACAGACTTAGCGCAGTTTGTGTTTGGTTTTGTTTTTGGAAGGAAATCGAGGGAGGGTCTGAATGTTGGTATTTTCAGCAAAGTGAGAGCCCCCAAGATTCGGTATGATGTGGGCACGAAGGTGCCCCAGCTAACAGGCAGGTCTCACGTGCATGTCATCTGCCTCAAGTCTGAGCTCACCAGCCGGTTGGTTCTGAAGCCTCCTTGCAGATTGCTGCGTCCCACCTCACGGGGAGGTTCCCCACCACATGTGTAGATTGGCCGACTGCCTCAAAAAGGCTCCCCCACGAGAAGTCTCCAAATGACCCACCTTTCAGTTCTGTCCAGTGGCCTGGCTTGACAATGCTGGTCCAAAAGATAGCCCAGAAATTGCCCGTTGCCACTTTGAGATCACAGTCGGGGAATTGGCTACACGAAAAGAGGCAAGGTTCACTCAGCAGCTTCAAAAACATTTTTTTTCCCCTCAGCCAAGTTTCTGTTCTGCTAGCAGTTCTTGCTTGTGACCTAGAAGCGGCCAGTGCCCCAGGGAACGATGCTGTCTAAACTTCCTCCTATTTACTGGCCTCCCCTCGCCCTCCCATCACCACTGGGCACTTGTGCTTCCCAGCAGTCTTTGCAGGCCAGCCCTTCCTGCACCCCACAGCCCTGCTCGGACCCTCGTCCTATCAGATGCAGGCCTGCAGCTGGATGGCAGCCAGTTGCAGCCATGAATGTTGGCACCGGGCTTAAATCCACACTGGCTTCCCTCCTCCCTGCAGCGGGTCCAGCTTGGCCTTCCTGTTCTAACTTCTCTCTCTGTTCTGGCCAAGGTGTATGGCAGACTTTCCTGGTCCAAATCGTACTTGAACAGCTGGGGTTTGTGTCTCTACATGCATTCTGAGCTTTGTGGATATGTACTCTGGCCATGTTGTCTGTAAATTAATTTCTCTTTTGCACACCGGGTTTGTTTGATCCATTAACATATGTACCCCCACCCACCAAGTTTAAGAAATTCCAGAGTCCTCTTTTCCTTGTCTTTGAACAGAAGTGATTACTTGTCTGGTTGCCCAGATCTGGCTAGAGCAGGGCCAAGAATCCCCTCTTATACACACCACTCCGTGCCTACACCCATTCAAAATCCTCTTAAAGACTCAGAGTCATCCCCTTTATCACCCTCATTTATTCATTTACAAGAATATTGAAACCCATCATGTGCCAGGGACTATGCCGGATGCTAAGGGCACAATGCTGAAACCAACAACAATGGCCCCACCATCTGGAGCTTGGTGTCTAGCCGGAGATATAAATAAGTAAACAATTTAATCAACCGATGTAATAGGAAAAGATGAGAACACCTAAAGCCGACTTGGACATTCACGGGAAGTTTCAGGAAGAAATGCCATATGCATGGGGCCTACAAAATGTTGACATTAGGCAAGGGAGGGTGGCTTGGTGTTGGCATTAACTATGGCCTTAAGCCACGCCATCCGTCTGTCATGTAGGAAATGCCATCGTAGCACCAGACATAAGGAAACAGGGAAAGACATTGGCTTAGTGGGTTTTCATTTCTTGGCTCAAAAGCTATTCCTTGGCAGCCTCTAAAAATGATATTGTGGTGAACTGCTTGTCACTTTTTCACTCGTAGAGCCTGTATTTGGTAGTCAAGACTTTTGACTCTGAAGCATCAAGACTTCTTCAGCGTCTAATGGATACGCTTATCACCCTGTGGTAAAGCTCCAGTTGGAACCCCCCAAGGTCAGCCTCATCCCTAAGCTCCACTTTCTGGACAACTGACCATAAACTTCCCATAGGATGAGTGCCTTAAAAATATGTGTTGAAGGTGGGCAGACAGGGAAAGAGCACTTATTATTTTATATAAGTGAAACCAAATCAGCCAGTAACTTGGGAAAATTCAGTTAAATTTGGAGTTGTTTCAGGTGACTCAGCATAGATAGTGCTTATTGAATGCTTGCTGTGTGCTCGGTGCAAAGTGCTTGATATGTATGACCTCATCTCATCCTATAACCACCCTGGGGAGTGGAAACTCCTGGCTCTCCAGTGTAGACATGAGGAAAATCCAGCCAGGCCAGTGACTTGACCCATGTCTCATGGTCAATCACCAGGCAGGGTTGAGCCTGAGGCTCCTGTCCCTCCTGACTCTCAAGAGTACTACTTGCTCTTTGGTCTTCTATTCCTGCACAGAACTGAGCTCCCATCTAGGTCCCTGGGTTGGTTCTTCAGGATAAGGTTTGGTCTGGGGAGATGAGCATGAGGAGAGAAGGAGGGAAGTGAGATGCACTCCCTCAGGGCCATCCCAGGGCGGGTGGATGGAAGCAGAAATCCAGCACAGCTGCCCATGTCAAGCCCAGAGTGGGAGCTTTTTTCCCGTTCTGCAAAGGTACCATAGCTAGCCCTGGCCCACTCCCCTGCATACCAGCACTGCACAACCACCCCTCCCTTCTGGACGTACCACTCTGTCTGCCTGCCCTCGGGTGCAGACCCAGCTCCCCAGAGCCTCCCCGCCTGCCCCATGTACATTTGAGACTTTGTAGGGCCACCATGGTTCTCCTTGCCCTACCCCAGACTCACACCCAACTGCCGGAATCTAACATCAGGAGGTGGATTCAGGTTTCTGACTTTCCAGGGAGGGAAATTCCAACAAGAGCCGAGCAGTAGGGAAGATGGAAGAATGGAAAGAGAAGAAGACAGAGGAAGAAATAGCATGGACTGCCCATTCATTTAGTGAGGTTACTAAATGAAGCCTTAGGAGAAAGGGGCCACATGTCTCAGGCTGGGTATGATCCCTGCCCCTCAGCCCTTCCCACCTAAAGTGGGAGATAAGTTGGACCTGTGGGATCAGCAGATATTTCCAAATGGACACACAACATTGGGTTTTCGATGTCCCACAAGTTACCTGAAAGAAATATTAGATGACAGATATGAGACCAACTAAATATATTCGGAAAGCTAACTACTCTGGCCAGAATAAGAAATAAGATGACATTTGTTTCTTTTTATTTTATTTTATTTTTTTAAGTTTTTTTTTTTTTAAGATTTTATTTATTTATTTGACAGAGAGAGACATAGCGAGAGAGGGAACACAAGCAGGGGGAGTAGGAGAGGGAGAAGCAGGCTTCCCCGCGGAGCAGGGAGCCTGATGTGGGGCTCGATCCCAGGTCCTGGGATCACGACCTGAGCCGAAGGCAGACGCTTAACAACTGAGCCACCCAGGCGCCCCTTTTTTTTAAAGTTTTTATTTACTTATTTGAGAGAGAGAGAGAGAGCACGAGAAGGGGGAGCTGCAGAGGGAGAGGGAGAAGCAAGTTCCCACTGAGCGAGGAGCCTGATGCAGGGCTCGATCATGACCTGAGTCAAAGGCAGACGCTTAACAGACTGAGCCACAGGTGCCCCAACATTTGTTTCTTTTTAAAAGATTCGCATGTTCCCACATACAGGGGATGCATGTCTGGGTTTGTGTCTAGGTGCACCTGCTGACATGTGTGTGTACTGGTGTGTAACTATGTGCATTTGCCTGTGTGCACCCAAGGCTCTCTGCCTGCAGCGTTAGTAACGCACGATGTCACCGTTGCTTTGGAAACAGCATTCTTGTCCTGGCACGCCTGGGGACAAGGGGGCATGGCAGGCTGTGACATGACTCTGTGTGGTTTGTGATTCTCTCAAGGATGTGGAGGCTCTTGGGCAGTTGGGTCCCTCTCTTCAGTCCGTGAATTCACATGGGCCATGTGGGGAGGTCCTATTCAAGAAAGTTATAAAATCTTCATTTGGAGGCGGATCTGGAAAAGAGAGCCAACTGGCTGTGTGGACATGCTCTTGGATCTTTGTTTTCTGCTCCCTGAAGAATGGCACCGGGATGGCTCTTCTCAGAGAGGTCTCTTCAAGAGGAGGCTGGTGGGCTGTGGTGGTGCCCCTTTCCGGCCACTGGGGGGCACTATTTAGGGCATCCTAGGGAGCACCCTATAGTTGTTTTACCTAATGGAATGTTAGCCACCACATGATATTTCGGCGGTAGAGAGGGCTTTTGTGATTCCTGCTGGGCAGTGAGGAACCATCCAGTTAGAATGGTGGCCTTTTGGGAAAGCTTTAAGTACAAGCTTAGATTTATACACAGTATGTATGCTGGTGTGCTTTTTAAATAAGGTGCTTATACTCATGTCTTAATAAATAATGTCATTAAATCATTTAAGAAACCTAGGAGCTAGACAGTAAAGATCCAGGGATGAAAGATCCAGCCCATGTTCCAAAGGAGTTGACGGAGAAAGTGATTAATTCAAGAGATAATTGCAACAAAGTATGATTCGTGCTAAGGAGCAGTTTCAGGCGTGGTGGAGCAGATACCAGGGGTGTGTGAGGGAGGGCGACGCCGGCGGCGGTGAGGGGTGGCAGGTTCTCCCTGCCTCTCGCCAAGCCCGATCTTCATTCACACCAGCTTGGGAACTCGTTGTTCCCAGCCGATGAATCCGTTGAGAGGAGAATGGTAATGAGAGAAGGAATGTCAATGTCAGTGTTACTTGGGGGAAAAACCCACACCAGCAGGCTCTGCTGGATTGTAATCTGACAGATAAAAGCACTGACTGCAAATTGGTATGGCTGTTAGTGAATATTAAAGCGGCTTCACAAGTGATCACCGAATGGGAGTGAGAACATGGTACTAATGATCATGATAAGAACAGCTGTCGTTTATTCAGTCTGCAGGATGGCAGGCACCGTGGGAAGAACTCTGCATCCCTCATCTCCTCGCGGCCCCACTCATCCTTGGCGCCACTGTTTAGCTGAGAAAACTGACCCTCGGCGGAGTTAACAGGTGGTGAAGCTTTCCGGTCTCTGCGTCTCAAAGGCCTGAGTCATTTCCACTGTCCCCCTGTACCCATGGCAGACAGACAGATGGACTGTCCGCTTACAGTTGTAATGGGCCTCTTGCAGTATGATCAAAATCAACTTCTCTCCTTCTCCCCTCTGCCCGCTCCTACCCACAAAATGGGACACATTCTTATCTTGCCCCTAGTGGAAGCTGAGATGGGCCCAATAGCTTCTCTGGGCACCCTCAGATAATACAAAATACCTGTCCACTTTATGTCCCAAAGGGTTTTCATTGCAGTAATGGGTATGTTCCATCCGACGTAAGGGTCCAAACTCCAGGCGTCCCTAACGGTAAAGCTTCTGGCATGGTCTCCCCCGGCTGGTAGCAAGCTGGTAGTGGGAGAGGCTGTGCCATGAGCTTCACCCCCATTTCTCTGCCTTTCACCTTGCCCAGGTTGGTAAGTGGTTTCTGATCCAGGGTCCAAGTGGTGGAGGGAGGAGGGAGAAAGGAGTCACGAAAGGTCTTACTTGTTAAGTCCTGTCTTGAACTTGCTGCCATATCGTAGGCTGCATGAAGAGAATATCATTTTAGCACCAACAAAAAGAGAGGCAGATTTGTTTAGTTTTGGAGGAATAGGATCACTCAGAACTAGCAATGATCACTAAAACTTAACTGAGATCATTTTATGTGCTGTGCAAACACACAATCAGAAGCGACTACAGTTACTTTTCCCATTTTATGGGAAACTGAGGCTCCGAGAGATGAGTAATCTGTCAAGGTCAGATAGGTCATTATGTGGTAGACCGGGGATTTGGGCCCAGAGAGTCTGACTTCAGAACCTGGTCTCTTAACCTCTCTGCTATCTGAAGTTGGATATCTATCAGAGAGAAAGGTACTATTCCTTACCAACTTGACAATTTGCCTTCTTTCTTATTCTAAGAAATGTTACCAGACTGGATAGTATTTCCTTTTAATAGCTGGTACTGAAGCAAATCTAATGAAAATGTGTAACCTGAAAAAAAAACACTTTCTGAAATTGTACTAATTTATGATCATAAAGGGAACTCTCATGTTTGAAAATAACCAACAACTCAATTGGGTGGTATGTAAAGAATTAGGAAAACAAATCTCAAGGGAACTAATTTGTATAACTAGAAACTATCTCAAGAAAACTATTTCTTGCATTGCATGATACTTGGGAGCATATTTCATACAGTCAACATTTCCATACAACCAACAATCTCATACATATTTGCACCCAGAAATAATTTGTTGTGGGAAATAAGACACCCTCCCCCTAACACGTGGCTTGGAGGGAGAGAAGAATCTATCACTGATAATGGTTCTCACACGTAAAGCTGTTATGTCAGTTACTGCAATTTGTCCCTTTCCTGATGCCATAGTTTATTGGCACTCACAAGAGTATCGAAACACTTTTTACATATTATAATTTCTGGAAAGCATATTTAGTTCAAGGGATTGTGATATTTTGTTTGGAAGTGAGCATTTTGGAGTAGGTGCCTTGCATACATCAGTCTTCACCCCTTTGTCCAAGCCACCCCCTCGGTTCAGTCCATCTTCCCTGTCTCTACCTGTTGAACTCCTACTCATCATACAAAGCCCACACAGATTGTCACCTCTTCACGGAAGCCTTCCTAATCACCCCAATCCGATGTGCTATCTGCCTCTGTTGGACCATAGAGAGTTTTATAATTCGCCTTTGCAACATTTTACCTTCTGTGAGAGTTGCCTATTCTTGTGTCATGGTCCTGACTAGAGAGTTCTCACTTAAGTAGCGTAGTCCAGCCACCCTCTCCATAGGGTGCCACTCCAATGCCCACAGGCCAGATTCAGCCCACCACCTATTTTTGTACAGCCCTTGGGATAAGAATGATTTTTATACATTTTAACGGTTGAGAAAAAGTCAAAAGAATGATACTTCATGACATATGAAAATGATATACAATTCAGATTGTGCATAATTTAATTTTTATTGGAATACAGCCACACTCATTTACTTATGTATTGTCTGTTGCTGTTTTTGCATTAATACAGCAGTGCTGAGTAGTTACGGCACAGACTGGCCCACAGAGCCTAAAATATTTTCTGTGTGACCCTTTATGTTTGTTGACTTTTGCTCTGGAGCAGGTGTTCCCAAATTTTAGTGTGTATCAGCATAAGCTGGAGGGCTCGTTAAACCACAGACTGTTGGGCCCCAGCCTTGTAGTTTCTGATTCAGAAGGTCTGAGGTGGGTCCTAAGAATCTGTATCCCTAACAAGTTCCCAGATGACCCCCCTGCTGCTAGTTGGGACCCGCACTTTTAGAAACACTGGTCTGGAGGTAAAGGAAGGTCTTTTTTTTTTTTTTTAATTTATTTGACAGAGAGAGACACAGCGAGAGAGGGAACACAAGCAGGGGAGTGGGAGAGGGAGAATCAGGCCTCCTGCCGAGCAGGGAGTCCAATGCAGGACTCGATCCCAGGACCCTGGAATCATGACCTGAGCCGAAGGTAGACGCTTAACGACTGAGCCACCCAGGCGCCCCAGAGGAAGGTCTTTGAAATCACAGATACGTCTTTAACTAATTTGTTAGGTCAAGCAGTTAACCTCTCTGGAGCTAAGTTTTTTCATCTGTAAAATGGGGCTCATGACAACCTGGTCAGGTTATAGGAAGTCGGTCAATGTTTCTGGAACATATAGTAGGGATTCAATAAATATCCGTTTCTTTTTTTCCCTCCTTGTACTCTCTCTCCCCACCCTTCTGTCTGAGAAGGAACTGACTCTGAATCCCCTTTCTTCCTGAGGCTGCTTGGGAATTTTATAGCGGTGGATAACTCATGATGTGTCTCCCTCCAATATGGTGCTTGTTATGTAACTCAAACAGGTCAGCCTGGGAAAACCGCTCTTACCTAATTTACTTAAGCACGTACTGTGTATAAGTTTCTTCACTAAGGAACAAAATTAAGATCAAGGATTAAAAAAGATATTGTCTGTCTACTTCACAGAAGTTTTCCTGATAACGGCAGAGGACAGGGCTTAAAAAATTAATGGTTGCCCTTTAGTTAATTGTAATCAGGTGGTTTTGTCTTCCTTCCCGGGAAGAATGATAAAGGGCAAGTGCTTTAGAAACAAAACCAAGCTGAAATCTTTAAGGGAGCAGATAGGAGTGCACTCACAGAACTATAGGTGATTTGAAAGGAGGGTTTTTCTTGAGCCTGGTTTTAAATTAAGCACACAAAAATACTAAGTTTTCCCTAGGAATGTTTTTCTTTAAACCTTAGCCATTCCTGCTTCCTAAAACTGTGATGAGAATCAAGTGAGATAATTAATATAATTGTATTTGAAAATTATAAAGTACTGTTTAAATGCGAAGGAAATCAGGTTTAGCACATTAAGTTGCAATGTAATTAGGCGAGAAAGAGCCTAATGTATTGGATGAATAGCAGGGGCTGCAGAGAATTAGGGGGGGTGCTGGAGGACCCCACTGTTTTCCGTCTTAGCCCCTGGGGAACCTATGCACCTTAATTTACCTCTTAAGCTAATTATAGAGAAGGTCTTTTAACCTTCTTGCTCTCAAATTTCTTACTTTCTTTCTCTACATGTGGCAGAACCCGAAAGATGAATTAACCTCACGGTTTCCCTCTGCTAGGGCACAAAACCTTCGTTGTTGGCTTCCCTTAGCACCAGTTAGAAAGAGGTACATTTTCACTTTACCTTTACATTTTTCCTTGAGTGCCCCCCTCCCACGAACTCTTTGACTTCTTCAGCTGGGGTTACATTTGCAAATCATGTTTATCTTAGTAACCTCCTTTTACAGAGAAAAACTTGTTTTTAGGCAGTGGTGTGCTGGTAAGTGCTTAACAACCAGCTCTCTGGGGACATATATGGAGGTTTATTATCAGTATGACCGATTTAAAGGATGCATAGCACACAATTTACAAATGATGATAAACTAAACCGTACTCCTCACTATAAAGTCCACATTGCTGATTTTCACAGGATGCTTTTGTTGATTTGTGTCGGATTCTTGTATCCATAGCCAACCTATGGTTGCTACTGACCAGCAAGTGTAGTTTTGATGTGAATCCAAAATTGGTTGGTTGATACTTTCCTTTATGTTTACTAGTAAGATGAAAGTGACACAACCAAAGACAGATGTAGGGATGTTTGTCTGATATGAGCGAATCCTTTGCTGAATTGGATAATAGCAATGACTATTGGAAGAATTTTTCCTTAATTTTTTATGGGATTATGACTACAGACACAACATACATTTAATTTTTAATTTGCATTATATTATTATTCGCATGTTCTCCATCACTTTCTTTTAAAAAAAAATTTAAGGGGAACCCAACGTGAGGCTTTAACTCACAACCCTGAGATCAAAACCTGAGCTGAGATCAAGAGTCAGAAGCTTAACTGACTGAACCACCCAGGCGCCCCTCTCCATTACTTTCTTAAGCCTAGATGATCAACAAAACAATGAATCAAGTCCTGATTTGTAGCATTTACCACTTTCTGTGGTGTAAATATTCCTTTGCTATGTACTTGGGTCCTGACTTGGGACTTAGGCTGTTGTTCATTGGGGTGGGGGAAAGGCTTCTAGATGGGGTAACCCTGGCTCCCCTTGGCTTGCCCTCACTTCCAGTGTCTGCCCTCCAAGTTGGGAGTATCAGCTAAATTTTCAATGCTCACTTTCCATTCTTGGCTAATTTTACTTCTTGCTTATTTCTTTCAACTTTAGGGATGGAATTTGGAGATCTGCTTTGTAGCTACCATTCTTAGGGGCTTCTCATATTTTAAACATTGCAGAGAATTTTGAACATTGTATAGAGGAAGAAAATGAAAAGCAGTCATAATCCAATGTCTTGAGATGTTGATGTAGTTGTATTGGTTGCTTTTTTGATGCACTCAGATATATGATCTCACACTTTCTTTAACCAAATTAGGACCATAGTATACATTTATTTTTAAAGGATTTTTTAAATCAAAATATGACATATATGCTGAAAAATACACAAATCCATAAATTATTGCTACATGAAAAGACCCACATCACCACCACCCAGGTAAGGAAGTGGGATGTTACTAGCCTCTCTGAAACCCCTCCTCAAGCCCCCTACAAATTTGTATCCTCTCCCTTTTCTCTGAAGTTAAAGGCTCCCCTATCATCTATCATAAATTAATTTTGTGATTATTAGCCTTCTTCTTATAATTAGAAGCATATGATCTCACTGATATGAGGAATTCTTAATCTCAGGAAACAAACTGAGGGTTGCTGGAGTGGTGGGGTTGGGAGGGATGGGGTGGCTGGCTGATAGACATTGGGGAGGGTATGTGCTATGGTGAGCGCTGTGAATTATGTGAGACTGTTGAATCGCAGACCTGTACCTCTGAAACAAATAATACATTATATGTTAAAAAGAAGACGAAGACGAGGACGACGACGAAGAAGAAGAAGAAGAAGAAGAAGAAGAAGAAGAAGAAGAAGGAGAAGAAGAAGAAGAAGAAGAAGGAGGAGGAGGAGGAGGAGGAGGAGGAGGAGGAGGAGGAGGAGGAGATGATGATAGCAGGAAGGGAAAAATGAAGGGGGGGATATCGGAGGGGGAGATGAACCATGAGAGACTATGGACACTGAGAAACAAACTAAGGGTTCTAGAGGGGAGGGGGGTGGGAGGACGGATTAGCCCGGTGGTGGGTATTAAAGAGGGCACGTACTGAATGGAGCACTGGGTGTTATACGCAAACAGTGAATCATGGAACACTACATCAAAAACTAATGATGTAATGTATGGTGATTAACATAACATAATAAAATTTTAAAAAAGCATATGGAATATACTCTTGTATCTGGTTTCTCTTCCTTAGCATTACGTTTGTGAGATTCATCTCTCTTGGTGTGTGTGGAATTTATGCATTTGCACTGAAGATTTTTTCCCATTATATGAATCTACCGTAATCTATTTATCACTCTACTTTTGATGGCTGTTTGGGTTGTTTCCAGTTTGGGCCTATTTTGAATAATGCTGTTATGAGCATTTTTTTTTTATTCTTATGTTAATCCCCATACATTACATCATTAGTTTTAGATGAAGTGTTCCATGATTCATTGTTTGTGCATAACACCGAGTGCTCCATGCAGAATGTGCCCTCCTCAATACCCACCACCAGGCTAACCCATCCTCCCACCCCCTTCCCCTCTAGAACCCTGTTTGTTTTTCAGAGTCCATCATCTCTCATGGTTCATCTACCCCTCCGATTTCCCCCGCTTCATTCTTCCCCTCCCGCTACCTTCTTCTTCTTTTTTTTTTTCTTAACATATATTGCATTATTTGTTTCAGAGGTACAGATCTGAGATTCAACAGTCTTGCACAATTCACAGCGCTTACCAGAGCACATACCCTCCCCAGTGTCTATCACCCAGTCACCCCATCCCTCCCACCCCACCCCCCACTCCAACAACACTCAGTTTGTTTCCTGCGATTAAGAATTCCTCATATCAGTGAGATCATATGATACATGTCTTTCTCTGTTTGACTTATTTCACTCAACATAATATCCTCCAGTTCCATCCACGTCGTTGCAAATGGCAAGATCTCATTCCTTTTGATGGCTGCATAATATTCCATTGTATATATATACCACCTCTTCTTTATCCATTCATCTGTCGATGGACATCTTGGCTCTTTCCACAGTTTGGCTATTGTGGACATTGCTGCTATAAACATCGGGGTGCACGTACCCCTTCGGATCCCTACTTTTGTATCTTTGGGGTAAATACCCAGTAGTGCAATTGCTGGATCATATGTTAGCTCTATTTTCAACTTTTTGAGGAACCTCCATACAGTTTTCCAGAGTGGCTGCACCAGCTTGCATTCCCACCAACAGTGTAGGAGGGTTCCCCTTTCTCCGCATCCCCGCCAACATCTGTCGTTTCCTGACTTGTTAATTTTAGCCATTCTGACTGGTGTGAGGTGGTATCTCATTGAGGTTTTGATTTGGATTTCCCTGATGCTGAGCGATATTGAGCACTTTTTTTTTTTTAAAGATTTTATTTATTTATTTGAGAGAGAGAGAATGAGAGAGAGAGAACACATGAGAGGGGATAGGGTCAGAGGACGAAGCAGACTCCCTGCCGAGCAGGGAGCCCGATGCGGGACTTGATCCCGGGACTTCAGGATCATGACCTGAGCCGAAGGCAGTCGCCTAACCAACTGAGCCACCCAGGCGCCCCTGAGCACTTTTTCATGTGTCTATTGGCCATTTGGATGTCTTCTTTGGAAAAATGTCTGTTCATGTCTTCTGCCCATTTCTTGATTGGATTCTTTGTTCTTTGGGTGTTGAGGATGATGAGTTCTTTATAGATTTTGGATACTAGCCCTTTATCTGATATGTCATTTGCAAATATGTTCTCCCATTCTGTCGGTTGTCTTTTGGTTTTGTTGACTGTTTCCTTTGCTTTGCAAAAGCTTTTTATCTTGATGAAGTCCCAATAGTTCATTTTTGCCCTTGCTTCCCTTGCCTTTGGCGATGTTTCTAGGAAGAAGTTGCTTCGGCTGAGGTCAAAGAGGTTGCTGCCTGTGTTCTCCTATAGGATGTTGATGGACTCCTGTCTCACATTGAGGTCTTTCAACCATTTGGAGTCTATTTTTGTGTGTGGTGTAAGGAAATGGTCCAGTTTCATTCTTCTGCATGTGGCTATCCAATTTTCCCAACACCATTTGTTGAAGAGACTGTCTTTGTTCCATTGGACAGTCTTTCCTGCTTTGTCGAAGATTAGTTGACCATAGAGTTGAGGGTCCATTTCTGGGCTCTCTATTCTGTTCCATTGATCTATGTGTCTGTTTTTGTGCCAGTACCATGCTGTCTTGATGATGACAGCTTTGTAATAGAGCTGGAAGTCCGGAATTGTGATGCCGCCGGCTTTGCTTTTCTTTTTCAACATTCCTCTGGCTATGCGGGGTCTTTTCTGGTTCCATACAAATGTTAGGATGATTTGTTCCATTTCTTTGAAAAAAGTGGATGGTATTTTGATGGGGATTGCACTGAATGTGTAGATGGCTCTAGGTAGCATTGATATCTTCACCATATTTGTTCTTCCAATCCATGAGCATGGAATGTTTTTCCATTTCTTTGTGTCTTCCTCAATTTCTTTCATGAGTATTTTATAGTTTTCTGAGTACAGATCCTTTGTCTCTTTGGTTAGATTTATTCCTAGGTATCTTATGGTTTTGGGTGCAGTTGTAAATGGGATCGACTCCTTAATTTCTCTTTCTTCTGTCTTGTTGTTGGTGTATAGGAATGCCACTGACTTCTGTGCATTGATTTTATATCCTGCCACTTTACTGAATTCCTGTATGAGTTCTAGCAGTTTTGGGGTGGAGTCTTTGGGGTTTTCCACATAAAATATCATATCATCTGCAAAAGGTGAGAGTTTGACTTCTTCTTTGCCAATTTGGATGCCTTTGATTTCTTTTTGTTGTCTGATTGCTGTGACTAGGACTTCCAATACTATGTTGAATAGCAGTGGTGATAGTGGACATCCCTGCCACATTCCTGACCTTAGGGGGAAAGCTCTCAGTTTTTCCCCATTGAGAATGATATTCACTGTAGGTTTTTAATAGATGGCTTTTATGATATTGAGGTATGTACCCTCTATGCCTATACTCTGAAGAGTTTTGATCAAGAAAGGATGCTGTACTTTGTCAAAAGCTTTTTCTGCATCTATTGAGAGGATCATATGATTCTTGTTCTTTCTCTTGTTAATGTATTGTATCACATTGATTGATTTGCGGATGTTGAACCAACCTTGCAGCCCAGGGATAAATCCCACTTGCTCATGGTGAATAATCCTTTTAATGTACTGTTGGATCCTATTGGCTAGTATTTTGGTGAGAATTTTTGCATCCATGTTCATCAGGGATATTGGTCTGTAATTCTCCTTTTTGATCGGCTCTTTGTCTGGTTTTGGGATCAAGGTAATGCTGGCCTCATAAAATGAGTTTGGAAGTTTTCCTTCCATTTCTATTTTTTGGAACAGTTTCAGAAGAATAGGTATTAATTCTTCTTGAAATATTTGGTAGAATTCCCCTGGGAAGCCATCTGGCCCTGGGCTTTTGTTTTTTGGGAGATTTTTGATGACTGCTTCAATTTCCTTAGTGGTTATAGGTCTGTTCAGGTTTTCTATTTCATCCTGGTTCAGTTTTGGTAGTTGATACATCTCTAGGAATGCATCCATCTCTTCCAGGTTATCTAATTTGCTGGCATAGAGTTGCTCATAATATGTTCTTATAATTGTTTGTATTTCTTTGGTGTTGGTTGTGATCTCTCCTCTTTCATTCATGATTTTGTTGATTTGGGTCATTTCTCTTCTCTTTTTGATAAGTCTGGCCAGGGGTTTATCAATCTTGTTAATTCTTTCAAAGAACCAGCTCCTAGTTTCGTTGATCTGTTCTACTGTTCTTTTAGTTTCTATTTCATTGATTTCTGCTCTGATCTTTATGATTTCTCTTCTCCTGCTGGGTTTAGGCTTTATTTGCTGTTCTTTCTCCAGCTCCTTTAGGTGGAGGGTTAGGTTGTGTACTTGAGACCTTTCTTGTTTCTTGAGAAAGGCTTGTATCGCTATATACTTTCCTCTTAGGACTGCCTTTGCTGCATCCCAAAGATTTTGAACAGTTGTGTTTTCATTTTCATCGGTTTCCATGTACTTTTTAAATTCTTCTTTAATTTCCTGGTTGACCCATTCATTCTTCAGTAGGATGCTCTTTAGCCTCCATGTATTTGAGTTCTTTCCGACTTTCCTCTTGTGATTGAGTTCTAGTTTCAAAGCATTGTGGTCTGAAAATAGGCAGGGAATGATCCCAATCTTTTGGTACCGGTTGAGACCTGATTTATGACCTAGGATGTGATCTATTCTGGAGAATGTTCCATGGGCACTAGAGAAGAATGTGTATTCCATTGCTTTGAGGTGGAATGTTCTGAATAGGTCTGTGAAGTCCATTTGGTCCAGTGTGTCATTTAAAGTCTTTATTTCCTTGTGGATCTTTTGCTTAGATGATCTGTCCATTTCAGTGAGGGGGGTGTTAAAGTCCCCCACTATTATTGTATTGTTGTCGATGTGTTTCTTTGCTTTTGTTATTAATTGCCTTATATAATTGGCTGCTCCCATGTTAGGGGCATAGATATTTACAATTGTTAGATCTTCTTGTTGGATAGACCCTTTAAGTAGGATATAATGTCCTTCCTCATCTCTTATTACAGTCTTTGGTTTAAAATCTAATTTGTCTGATATAAGGATTGCCACCCCAGCTTTCTTTTGGTGTCCATTAGCATGGTAAATGGTTTTCCACCCCCTCACTTTCAATCTGGGGGTGTCTTTGGTTCTAAAATGAGTCTCTTGCAGACAGCATATCGATGGGTCTTGTTTTTTAATCCAGTCTGTTAGCCTGTGTCTTTTGATTGGGGCATTTAGCCCATTTACATTCAGGGTAACTATTGAAAGATAGGAATTTAGTGCCATTGTATTGCCTGTAAGGTGGCTGTTACCGTATATTGTCTGTGTTCCTTTCTGGTCTATGTTGCTTTTAGGCTCTCTCTTTGCTTAGAGGACCCCTTTCAAGATTTCCTGTAGGGCTGGTTTTGTGTTTGCAAATTCCTTTAGTTTTTGTTTGTCCTGGAAGCTTTTTATCTCTCCTTCAATTTTTAATGACAGCCTAGCTGGATATAGTATTCTTGGCTGCATATTTTTCTCATTTAGTGCTCTGAATATATCCTGCCAGTCCTTTCTGGCCTGCCAGGTCTCTGTGGATAGGTCTGTTGCCAATCTAATGTTTCTACCCTTGTAGGTTACATATCTCTTCTCCCGAGCTGCTTTCAGGATTTTCTCTTTGTCTATGAGACTCGTAAGTTTTACTATTAGATGTCAGGGTGTTGACTTATTTTTATTGATTTTGAGAGGGGTTCTCTGTGCTTCCTGGATTTTCATGCCTGTTTCTTGCCCAAATTAGGGAAGTTCTCTGCTATAATTTGCTCCATTATACCTTCTGCCCCTCTCTCTCTTTCTTCTTCTTCTGGGATCCCAATTATTCTAATGTTGTTTCATCTTACGGTATCGCTTATCTCTCGAATTCTGCCCTCGTGATCCAGTAGTTGTTTATCTCTCTTTTTCTCAGCTTCTTTTCCATCATTTCATCTTCTATATTACTGATTCTCTCTTCTGCCTCATTTATTCTAGCACTTAGCGCCCCCATTTTTGATTGCACCTCATTAATAGCCTTTTTGATTTCTACTTGGTTGGATTTTAGCTCTTTTACTTCTCCAGAAAGGGTTTCTCTAATAACTTCCATATTTTTTTCAAGCCCAGCTAGTATCTTTAAACTGATGATTCTGAACTCTAGATCTGACATCGTACTAATGTCCGTATTGAGTAGGTCCCTGGCAGTGGGTACTACCTCTTGTTCTTTTTGTTGAGGTGATTTTTTCTGTCTTGTCATTTTGTGCAGAGGAGAATAGATTAATGAGAGAACAAAATGCTAGCAGAGTAACCACGTCCCCAGAAAATATACTCTAAACAAATCAGAAAAGACCTGAAGCAGTGGGATAAGAAAGGGAAAGAGAGAAAAAAGAAAAGGAAAAAAAAGAAAAAGAAAAAGATAAAGATAAAAACAAAAACAAACAAAACAAAACAACAACAACAACAAAAAACCAGAATGTGATCAAATATGATCAGGCTGGTATATAGATCAGTGCCACACACTAGATTTGGGGTGTATTTTGGTCTTTTAGAAGAAAGTGCCTCCCAAAATTTTAAAGAAAGAAAAACTTATATATGTACAAAAATAAGGGTTGATATGATGAAAGGATGGAATATGACTGTAAAGATGGAAATTATAAAAAATTTTATAAAAGGAATTGATCAGAAGTTGTTTGAAAAAAGAAAGAAGAGGATTTAAAGAAAGAAAAAAGAAAAAGAAAAAAAAAGGGAGAGGATGTGATCAGGCAGGGGAATAGAAAACACCATATACTAGAGATTTTGGGTATATTTTAATCTGTTAGAAGAAACTATCTCAAAATTTTAAAGAGAGAACAACTTATATATATAAGCCAAAAATATGGGTAACTACTATGAAGGGATAGAATATGACTCTAAAAATGAAAAATAAAAATGTTTTTTTTTTAAAAGGGATTGATAAAATGTTGGTTGAAAAAGGGAAAAAGAAAAATTCAAAAAGAAATAAAAAGACAAAAAGACAGTTAAAAAAAATTAACTTTGAAAGACTAAAGAATCATGGTTAAAAAGCCATGAATTCTATGTGCAGTAGTCCCCTAGCGCTGGAGTTCTGCCGTTCTCATTGATCGGTAAACTTGGTCTTGGCTGGCTGTTCTCGCTGATCCTCTGGGGAGGGGCCTGTTGCCGTGGTTTCCAAATGTCTCTGCCGGAGGCGGAATTGCCCCGCCCTTGCCCCCTCCCGGCTAAGTCATCTGCTCGGCTTTGCTCTCCGGGGCTTTTGTTCCCTGCGAGCTTTCCGTCCAGCTTTGGAGGCGGAGAGTGAAAATGGCGGCCTCCCAATCTCCGCCCCGGAGGAGCCGAGAACTCGGGGCCCCGCTCCTCAGTGAGCCCCCAGAGAAAAGCCGCCAGTCACTCCCGGCTCCCCGGTCTCCGGCCGCACTCCGTGCTCACCCGGCCTGTGACCGCGCATTTCTATCTCCGGCACCCGACCCCGGGTGGAGTCTCCAAACCCAGCAGATCCCTGCGGTGCACTCCCGCGCGGCTCCTCCCGGGGAGGAAGGTGAGTCTCCCCGGATCTGCCGCTTGTGGGGTCCCTGCTGGAGGAGCAGGGGCCCGACTGGGCCGCGGATCACGGTTTATGGCGCCTGGGCTCTGCCTCTGCAGCCGGCTTCCCTGCTCCGTTACCTGGGAGCTCTGCCGCCCTCAGGCACCCCCGGTCTTTCTGTGACCCCGAGGGTCCTGAGACCACCCTGTCCCGGAGGGTTCCACCCCCCGCTTAGCCACCAGAGTGACGTCCCTCAGCGGAGCAGACTTTGAAAAGTTCCGACTTTGTGCTCCGCGGCTCTATCACTTGCCAGAAGCGGCCGACGGAGGCCCCTCCCCCGCTGTCTATCCTCCCGAATATCGCCTCGGATTCACTTCTCCGCATGTCCTGCCTTCCAGAAAGTGGTCGCTGTTCTGATGAGAGAGTTGTTGCTCTTCTTTTCTTCGATCTCCTGTTGAGTTTGTAGGTGTTCAGAATGGTTTGATCCCTATCCAGCTGAATTCCTGAGAGGAGACAAAATCCAGGTCTCCTACTCCTCCGCCATCTTGCTCCGCCCCCTCTGTTATGAGCATTTTTAAAATATATCTGTTAGCACACACATGCTCTCATTTCCATTGGGTAACCACTAGCAGTGAAGTTTCTGTTCAGACATCAATTTGCAGACATCAGTTGTAGGTTGTATACCTACAGGTTCAGGAGGTGATGCCAACCTGCTTTCCTCAGTGCTCCTGACCATTTACACTCCCATTAGTGGTGTAGGACACTTCCTGTTATGTCACATTCTCACCAACACTTGGCATTGTCCTTGTGTTTTATACCCTTTTAAACACAACATCACACTGTGAATATTTCCATGCATTATTAATGTTGTTTCATTATTTTTAATGGCCATATGCAGTTTATCGTATAGAGCAGGGATCGACAAACTTTTTCTGTAAAGGGCCAGAGAGTAAATATCTTCAGCTTTGTAGGCCACACAGTCTATTGCAACTACTCAACTCTGTCATTGCAGAAAAAGGCAACTATAGACAACCTGTTAATGAATGAGTGTGGGTGGCTGTGTCCCAATAAAACTTTATTTATAAAAACAAGGGATGAGCCAGTCTTGGACCTCAGGCTATAGTTTGCCAACCTCTGGTATTTATTTAATTTCCTAATTATAATACTATTCATACTTGTTTTTAATCAGAATAAAAATACTTAAACCTACAATAAACATCATCTATTTGTTTAATGTCTACTATGAGCCAAACACTGTGCTTAGTTTTGGGAACCTAGTTGCATATCACTAGCAGAAGAATTCTTCATAGATCTTACGTTCTAGTTGGAGTAGACTGACAATTACTATCCCTGCCAGCCCATCTTCCCCCCCACCCCCAAAGTGAATCTTCACTGAAACTCAATATGTAAAACACATAAAAGCAGAACTATTTGCCTCAAAAATATCTAACTCAGAGTCCTAAAAACCTGACCACTTTCTGGCCTCAGTAGTTCTCCTTGTGTTTAATTCTAGGTCTCTATAGGTCACAGCTTGAAAATCATGACCAGACTATCAACTGTAGCATGTTGACCGTCTTTTGTTATTATGTCACTGCTTTGAATGTTTTTGTACATAAATCTCATTATTTTCTGCAGTAGATTTCTAGCAGAGAATTTATGAGGTCAAAGGATGTAACTATTTTGAAGGCTCTTGCTCTATTTTGCCAAAACTTTTCAGTTTGTGCTACCAGTATTATATGAGTTTTATGTCACCTTTGCCAATATCCAGTATTGCCATTTAAAAAGCATTTGCAAATTTGGTAGGTGAAAAATAATACCTTGTTGTTCCAATTTACATTTCTTTGATTAGTTGAGGCTAAGCATTTTTTCATATTTATTAGTCATTTGCATTTTTTCCCTCCAAATTAATGAGAATAGGACATTTTGAGCATCATTGAAATAGAGTTTTAGAAAGAGATTAACAAATAACCCCCTCTCCCCATACCAGACTTTGAATTGGAAAGAGGTCATGGTCAAAAAAAGCAGATTTCTGTAGAATTATCCTTGGTGTCCAGGCCTGTATTTTATTCTGGACACATTACTATTCTTAATTTGATAAAAATATTTTTTTTCAAAGGTTGAAAAGACTATTTGAAATTTTACAGGTACGGATTGAAGTGTGAGAGAGAAACAGCATGGTGTCAGATGGTGAAACATGAAACTAGATGTAATAAAAGTAATTAGGTGTGTGTGATGGCCTGAATGTTTGTGTCCCCCCTTCCCCTTTCAAATTCATGTGCTGAAGCCTAAACCCCCAGTGTGATGGTATTTGGAGGTGGGACATTTGGGAGGTAATTAGGTCATGGGGGTGAACATTCATGAATAGGATTAGTGCCCTTTTAAGAAGAGATATGAGAAAGATGATCTCTCTCTGCTCTCTACCGCTAGGGGATTTCAGGTGAATCTTGTCTGCAAGGAAGGAGTTATTGGCCTCACCAGACAATGGATCTGCTTGTACCTCGATCTTGGACTATCCAGCCTCCAAAACTGTATGACATAAATTTTTGTTGTTTAAGCCATCAAGTCTATGGTATTCTAACTGAGATAGATATCACTATTTATCAGGGTTCTCCAGAGAAATAGAATCAATAGGATTTATATGTATATCTTTCTAGATATATAGAAATTTATTATAAGGTATTAGCTTATAATAAAAAAGCTAAACAAGAGATTTATCATAAGATATTAGCTTCCATGTTATGGAGACTGTGAAGTCCTATAATCTGCCATCTACAAGCTGGAGACCCAGGAAAGCTGGTCATGTAGTCTGAATGCCTGAGAACCAGAGAGCCAAGAGTGGAGGTTCCAGTCTGGACCCGAAGGCCTGAGAACCAGGAGCACTGAGGCAGGAGAAAATGGATGTTTCAGCTCAAGCAGTCAGGCAGAGAGTGAATTAGCCTTCCTCCACCTTTTTGTTCTATTCAGGCCCTTAATGGATTGGTGGTACCCACGCACAGTGGGGAGGGCCATCTGCTTTACTACAGTCTTTGCACAGGCTCACCCTCCACCCGAGTCACCCTGCCTGTTTCATTCCTATTTCCAGTTCAGAGTTCTTGAATGTCTTCAGGGAAGCCTCACCTGACCCCTGAGATTCGGTCAGAGTCCCAGTTCTGTGAACCCCCTGACTCTCTACTTCTCTGGCATCATCACAGGGGTAATTAAATAACCGGTTGTGTAATTCAGCCTTTGATGTCTGCATTATGGTTTCCATGTCAATTAGGGTAGAAACAATTGGAAGGCAGAATCAGAGCAGTTTTATTGGCCATATGCCACACCTCACGCCATACCTGTCAGGTGACATCCCAGTCCAAATACTGAGGGGGAGAGCGCGGGAGAGAGAGAGAGACAGAGAGAGAGGGAGAGGGACTCATGTATATATTTTTAAGTTGCATTTCTCTTCCTTCCTCTCACTGATTCTGTCCCTGATGGAGAAAACGTTATCAAGGGGGACAGGATACATTACCTTGTTATTGCTACCTTTGCTCTTAGTTCTGGGAGATCCCCTCCCTCCACCTTCTTGTGAGCTTTTAGCTTTCTGTCTTCAGCATCTGCCCTGAAATGCTGAAAAAGCTGGGTTTTCAACATCCTAGTGTTTGATTACCTCCCATCCATTATTTCCAAAAGGTGTGCAGGAAACCCCCTGAAGTTTACCATCATCAAGGGAAAGGTAAAAAGCCAAAGGGTTATCACCTGGTGGCCGTGTTCACCAGATAAAAGAAACACAAGGTGGATGGTGGGATAGTGAAACATTACCTAATCTTGGGGTCACTGTGACCAGACCCCTGATACCTAACTCAGTAATATTTTCCCTGTTCCCCTGAAGTCATCAGTACATACGATTAGGCCAGAGCTAGGCTTTAAATCTCTTGAGTGTGGGGATTCTGGGGGTCTCGCTCACTGCTCTATCCTTGTGTCCTCACAGTAGTCTATCTCATAAATTTGTGCCTGGTAAGCATTTGTTAGATGTGTGGAGGAATTACACTCTTGATTCCATTTAGATTTTATTTTAGTATATACCATGATTTAGAGAACTAGCCTTATTTTCCCCGCCAATGATCAGTCTGTAACTTCAATGGCAAATGTCGAATAATTTATCCTTTTCCTATTGACTTAAAACACTACACTTACTGTATACTAAAATCACATATGTAGTTGGTGCTCTTTCTGTACTTTTTATTCTGTTTGTGAATCTGTTGATCTATTTGATCCCATTACCATCACACTTTTAAAAGTTGTCTTTGATTATGTTCTTCCAATGGCCAATAATAAATTTACTTATTTTTAAAGAAGGATCTTGCTTTCATAGATGGTACAAGAAGATAGTTTGAATATTCTTGAGGCTCAGAGCCAAAATTACAGAATATCATAATACTGCATTCTGTTAACACACTGAAGTTAATATATACAGCACAGCTAGTCATTTTATTTCCGATTGTGGTGTCCTATTTTATTTTATTTTATTTATTTATTTATTTATTTTTTAAAAGATTTTATTTTTATTATTTATTTGAGACAGAGAGAATGAGAGACAGAGAGCATGAGAGGGAGGAGGGTCAGAGGGAGAAGCAGACTCCCTGCCGAGCAGGGAGCCCGATGCGGGACTCGATCCTGGGACTCCAGGATCATGACCTGAGCCGAAGGCAGTCGCTTAACCAACTGAGCCACCCAGGTGCCCTGTGGTGTCCTATTTTAAAATTAAAAATATAGAATATATTAGAAGTACATTCTACTGAAGGTGCTTGTTTACTAAGTTAAAGGAACTTTTAACAGCTCACAACAATGTCCTTTTCTCTCTTTGGACAGTTGTGAGTGAGCTGGAAGATTGTCTTGAACTTCTGGTCTTTGAGAGAAGACTAGAAAGTAAAAGACATTGTTGAACATTATGCATATCTGGAACTGCTTCTTCATTACTAATTTTCAGAATCTTCTTGGCTATTCTCACCCCTTTATTATTCCTGATAAACCTTACAATTATCATGCCAAATTCTGAAAGGGAAATCCTGCTGATATTTTGACTAGAATAGAACTACATTCAATGATTAATTTGGGGAATTTTCAGGTCTTTGAAATATTGAATGTTTTCATCCAGGAGCATGATATGCTTTTTTTTTTTTTTTCTTACTCTGTTGTCTTTGATACCCCTTAATAAATATTTTCAGCTTCATATGAATCCTATGTCCTTCCTCTGTTGCTACCTCTCTTCTTCCCTGCTTCCTCCCCCTTCCCTCCCTCTTTCCTTTTCTTCTTTCTCTCTCTCTCATTTCACTTGCAAATGGATATTTTTTCCCCACTATCTTCTCAAAACTGGTTACTTATTTAAAAAATAATTATCGAATATCTATATAGTGCCAGTTTTATTCCAAGTAATCTAAGCCATTTAATTTTTATTGTGGTAAAATAAATATAATGTAAAATTTACCATTTGAAGCATTTTTAAGCGTATAGTTTAGTGGAATTAAGTACATTCACATTGTTGTCCAGCTGCCACCACTAACCATCTTCATAACTTTCTCATTGGCTCAAACTGAAACTCTGCCTCAAGCCCTTGTCTTTTGAGTAACCAGTGTGATCAGACATTTTAGAAAACTCTGCTATTAGTTTGAATTGTGTTACAATTGATTTTTTGGTTTGTTTTCAAGATATATACTTGTGTTTTATGCAAATACAGATAAGTCTATCTATCTCCTTTTTAATAGGTGCCTCATTTACTTTTCTTGCATTATTGCAATGGTACATGGAAATTCCACCATAATCTTAAACAACAGAAGTGATTATGGGCATCTTTCTCTGTTGTCTATTTTAATGAGATTGCCTTTAGCATTCAAAGAAAATGACAGGTATTCTGTTATTTGGTAGCTTACCATTTGATATGGATATTCTCTACTAACTTATAGAAGTTTATTTCAATCCCTATTTTGTTGGGAGATTTTTTATTAATCAGGGATGGATGCCCTATTTTATAAAATAATTTTCTGCCTTGATTGAATTAGACCAAATTTTTACTATTTAGTCCTAGTAATGTGGAACTATTTTTGCATTCTTAAACTTCATTTTGTTGTAGCTATGGATCTCTTAATATGCTGCTTTGTTAGGCTTGTTTAAATGTTATTTAGATCTTTATGGCTGTACTTAGAAGTGAGATTTCTGAGAGAGGAATTTTATTTTTTTATTCTTCAAGTTTCTTATTTGTATTTTTTCTCTTTCATTTGTTTTTTTCTTATTTAAATTTGCTAAATTTTATCTTCTGCTTAATTGGCCATTTCAAAGAACTAGTTCTTAGATATATGAGTTCTACTATGTTTTCTAGTGTATTAATTTCTCCTTTTCCTTTTCTATAGATTTTGGACTTCCTGTTTTTAATGTTTTACTATTTCTTATTTAATAATAAAAGCATTTAAGACTATGAATATTCATCTGAATACAGCTTTGACTGCATTCTGTGAAATGTGCCATTTATTGTGGTTGGAGCAATTTTCTAAATTGTCTCAATGTATAGATTTTACTTCCAACCTGACCCAAGAGCTACTTTGGAAAGAGTTTAAAATTTTCTGGTGATAGAATGGTGAGAACACATAGCCTGTACAAAGTCTACTTTTGAAAATTTTCTGAGACTTTCTTTGTAGACAGATAGAAAACGGATATTGTCTAGGTCTCTCTAGTTTATTTAACATGTGAAATGTGTTAGTTTACCTTTTTTGGTCAGTTCTTCCTTGAAATTTTTATAGCAATTGCTTTATGTATTTTGATGCCAGTACATAAAGGGTCTTGACCATTGTGTGTTTATTGGTTCTGTCTTTACCAGGTGATTGCATTTTGTGTGAGGGAGGTATCCCTGAAGACTTTGCAAACCCACAGTTGATTTCTCATTGGAATAAATGTGTGGTGTGTGGGAGAGAGTGTTCTTGGTGTGCATGAATCTTCAAGCACTACAGTATATTTTTGCTTTAACGAGTCTTTGTTTTTCATTTTCTTCTGCTATGTTTTTCAAAAGACTTTTATCATAATGGCTTTTTAAAATCTTTCTTATAATATTGTATTGTATCTAACTCTTAAGTTTTTGTAGTTACCATTAAGCAATAGTAATTGTATTATTTAGCAAACATTCTTATAAATGTGCAAATAGTTTAACATTCAAGTTTAACAATTACATTTTATTATAGACTTATTTTTACTGTATACTATAGTAAAACAATAAGTACCCACTAAAATCATCTGCAGAAGTTCTAGCATTTAACAGCAATATAGGTCCCAGGTGGTGGGTATATTTGTTTTCTGCTAACATGGTGCCATCATGTGGCAACATCAATCATCATCATCACCATTATCATTGTCACAACAAACACTATGTAATACGTATACAAGGCTGTGTTCTAAGTACTTTAAATATATTAACTCACTTAATTCTCTTAATATCATATAAGATGGTGATTATTATTATTCCCACTTCATAGATGAAGAAACCAAGACACAAATAGATAAAGCCACTTGTCTAGGTTACACAGCTTATAAATGGTACAGCTTGTAAATGACAGGATTAAAACACAGACAGCTTGGCTCTGGAGTCCACACTCCTGAGTACCATGCTATGCTCTCTTCACAGTTTACAATTCACTTGGTTGGAAAGCTCTGTAATTTTGGTATGTTTTTCAAATACTAAAAATGCTGGGCTTTGCATTATTTCAAAATTTGCACATAAAGTACAATTTTCTTAAGATGTTTATATCCTACTATTTAACTTACCTAATTCAAAATCACACACATTGTAACTATACTGTTTTGCTAAATTGCATTACAGAAAGCTTGCCTAAGTTTATATCTATATTATAATCTTACTACCATTATTAAAAAGAGATCTTTGTCAGGCACCTGGGTGGCTCAGTCTGTTAAGTTGTCTGCCTTCGGTTCAGGTCATGGTCCTGCAGTCCTGTGATCAAGTACCACATCGGGCTCCCTGCTCTGGGAAGTCTGCTTCTCCCTCTATCCCTCAACCCATTCTCATGCTCTCTTTCTCTCAAATAAATACATAAAATCTTAAAAATATAAAAAAGTAGAGATATGTTAGGGGAAATGTAAAGGGACCTGTTGTTTTCATTTGCATCTTTTATTTGAATTAAAAACAACTTTTCTTTTTTTCTTTTTCCAAGATTTTATTTATTTGACAGAGAGAGATACAGTGAGAGAGGGAACACAAGCAGGGGGAGTGGGAGAGGGAGAAGCAGGCTTCCCGCTGAGCAGAGAGCCCGATGTGGGGCTAGATCCCAGGACCCTGGGATCATGACCTGAGCTGAAGGCAGATGCTTAAAGACTGAGCCACCCAGGTGCCCCTAAAAATAACTTTCTTGACCTTAAGTGTCTCTTCTGTAGATTTCCTGCCTATGTCAATTTTTCTTCTGGGATGTGAGTATTTTTCTCTTTGATTTCTGAAAATTCTTTCTATTTTAAAGATATCAACTAATCCTCCAAATTTAAGGCACCTTGACAAAATAGTACAGTTGCATTCAGTACGATTCTGAATTATGTTTGTTGTAACTTTTTTGTTTGCCTTTGTGGCTGAATTTTCTTTCTGAGTTTTTATTCAGTTGATAGAAAATTGACACTTTCATGTTATCAAGTCAGTTGCTGATTCCCTTTGTGGGCATTCCTCCTACCTCAAGAGCTTGATAAATGTTTAATAATATTTGTTCTATTTTTTTAATGATACAATTTTGTTTCCTTTAACTCTTTGTTCCAGCTGGGATTTCTGTTTGTGTGTGGCAAAAGGAGAAATTCTCATTGTGAATCTTTACACTCCCCTTGCAGTTGTTAGCTAACACAATTTATTAAAATCAGTATCTCTGATTTTAGATACACCTTTAATTAAATTGATGTACACAGTAGATGCCATTTCTCAATTATTAGTTCTGTTCTACCAATTCCCTTTGCCTATTTTAATATAATATCACACTGTTTATTGCACCCTGAGATAGCTGTTGAAGGCTAGTCTGACTCCACTGGTATTACTCTTTGACAGCCATATCTATTTATCCTTCCAGTTTCATCTTAAAAGACAGGTTGCAGAGGCATTTAGAGCATGGGCCCTGGAGCTGGACTTGTCAAGTTCAAACTGAGTTAGCCTACCTGCCCGAAAACTTTGGGCAGGTTGCTTAGCATCTCTTTATGCCTTGGCTTCCTCACTTGTGAATAGTGATAATATCTTCCATGAGAACAATAGGAGTATCTTCTCCACGGGGCTCTGGTGAGGGCTAACGGAGTTACAACAACCCCAGACCCTATTAGAACTGTACACCTGCTCCTGTGAGAGGTAGGAGCTTTCGACTCACCAGTACTCCCAGGCTTGTGACAACAGATACAGGGATTATCTTCTACAGACTGTTTACTCCTAGCACAACTTTCTAGGAGCACTTACTGACTCATCCTTTATTCTACTCTGTCAAAGTTTGATGCGTTAGAAACTACAGCATTTTGAAAAGCTTGCAGACCAGCACAAGGTGGTTACTTTTGCTTTCTTATCAAGCACATGCTGTTCGTGAACAAATTTGGAGCTTGCTCTTCTTTCCTTATCTTTCAAGACTAGATAACTATTAACAGAACTTATCCAATAAATATTTGTAGTTTTTTTCATATGCCACACATAGTGTTCATGTAGATGCTTTATAGATGTTGTAATTCTTTTGTTAGTATGAATTGGATTACTTTACAAAATGTTTTGTAATTCATTATTACTAGTGTTAAAGTTACAATTTTTTTGAATACATGTTTTAGCAAGCCCCATTACTCTTTTTCTTTTCCTTTTCCTTTCATAACTTCTACTGAGTTATTTTTCTTATTATCATTCCCCAGTATTTGTCTGGTTTAGAAACTGTACTTTCTTTTTCTATTCTTTTAGCATCTTCCTTAAATTTTTAATGACATATTTGACTTAGGTTTAAAGTTAAGGAATGTCTTTGTCCTCTTCCCAAACATATGAAGACCTTAGAGTAGGTTTAACATTGATCTCCCCCTGCCATCTTCCATATTTTTATTATTTAGTGGCTCCACCTTAGTTTTTTTTTTTAATGTTCTCTTTTGAAATAATTACAGATCTCCAGGAAGTTGCAGAGATAGTAGAGGGAGGTCCTTGTATCTTCCATGGCATTCCCTGTAAAACTTACATCTTATGTAACTATAGTGCAATATCAAAACCGGGAAGTTGACACTGGTGCAATGTCTGTTTACAGTTCTGGGTCATTTTATCACATGTGTAGTTGTGTGTGACCACCCCCGGAATCAAAATATGGAACAGACCAACCACCATAAATATCTCCCTTGTGATATTCCTTTTCGTCTGACTCTCACCCCTCTTCTTCCCCTAGCCCCTGGCAACCACTAATGTGTTCTCCATCTCAACCACTGTATCATTTTGAGACTGTCATATAAGTGAGATCCTACAGCATGTGACCTTCTGAAATTGGCTCTTTTTACATATCACAATGTCCTTGAGATCTGTCCGTGTTGTTGAGTGTATTAGTAGTTCATTCCTCTTTGTTGCTAAGTAGTGTACCACCATTTTGTTTCTATTCCCCTAACATTTGTGGTTATTATTGTTACTACCCTTAGATTTATTGAGATGTTTACCAGTTTCTCTACTTACCATTATTTCTTGCATCCCTATACTTCCTTCTGAGTTCAAATTCCTACTATGTAGAAGTACTACAGCCTTTAGTAAGTCTTTCAGTGGGGGTTTATTCTTTCCATCTTTGTTTATCCAAAATTATCCCTAATTCCCCTTACTCTGAATGGTAGTTGTTTGATAGATTTTTCTAGATTCAAAGTTATTTTTTCACAAAACTTTGAGGATATCATACCTGACTTCCATTGTTTTTTTTTTTTTTTTTAAGATTTTATTTATTTATTTGAGACAGAGAGAATGAGAGAGAGAGAGCACATGAGAGAGGGGAGGGTCAGAGGGAGAAGCAGGCTCCCTGCCGAGCAGGGAGCCTGATGCAGGACTCGATCCAGGGACTCCAGGATCATGACCTGAGCCGAAGGCAGTCGCTTAACCAACTGAGCCACCCAGGCGCCCCATCCATTATTTTATTCTTTTTGATACTATTGTGAATGGAATTGTTTTCTTAATTTCATTTTTGGATTCTTCATTACTAGTATGTAGAAATAAAACTGGTATTTGTATGCTGATCTTAGATTCTGTGACCTTGCTAAAATTGTTAGATATTATATTGTATTACAATGTTATGCTTTCTTTTTTTATTACTTGTTATTTTCTACATATATTATCATGTCATTTATCAATAAAAACAGTTATATTTCTTCCTTTCTAATTTGAATGCCTTTCTTTCTTTTTTTTTTATTATGTTAGTCACCATACAGTACATCATTAGTTTTTCATGTAGTGTATTCTTTTCTTTCTTTCTTTTTTTTTTTTTTTTTGGACACTTTATTTTACTGTCCAGACTATACAGTATGATGTTGAATAGATTTATTGAAAGCAGACATTCATGCCTAGTTCATGATCTTAGGTGAGAATCAGTCTTTCACCCTTCAGTATATGCAAAATGTATATTTTTCATATATGCTCCTTATTGTATTCCTGCATAAACCACAAGATAAGAATACATTTGGTGTAGTATGTAATTTGTTGATATGTTGGTAAATTCAATTTGATAATATTATGTTTAATATTTTTGTATTTATATTCATGATGGATGTTGGTCTGTACTTTTCTTTCATTGTAATGTCTTTGCCTTTGTTATCAGGGTAATTCTGGCCTCAATGAATGAGTTGGGGAATGCTTCCTTTTCTATATCTTGAGAACATTTGTGAAGAATTGGTAATATTTCTTCTTTAAATATTTGATAATATTCTGTAGTGAAGCCAACTTAGCCTTGGGTTTTCTTTGGGTGAAGATTTTAATTATTAATTCAATTTCTTTACTTGTAGGTCTTTTCAGGTTTTTTTTTTTCTTTTTGAATGAGTTTTTGGAATATCTTTCTAAGAATCTGTTAATTTCATCCAGGTTATCTATTTTTTTGGCTTAAAGTTGCTCATAATATTATAATTCTCTTGTTTTTTGTAGAGTTAGTAATATGTTCCCTCTTTCAGTCTTGATTTTGCTTGTTTCCTTTTTCTCCATTCTTTTCTTGATTGGTTATTCTAAAGGTTGTCAGTTTTGTTGATCTTTTCAAAGAACCAACTTTTGGTTTCATTGTTTTTCTGTTTCCTGTCATTTATTTTACTCTTCATTTCCTAGTTTCTTAATGTAGATGTCAATTATTAATTTGAGACTTTTTTCTTTTCTGTTTTAGGCATTTAATGCCAGCTCTAACTGCATTTCATAAATGTAATATATTGTGCTTTTGTTTTCATTCAATTCCAAATATTTTATAGTTACCCTTATGACTATTTCTTTGAGCCATCAAGCATATGGAAGTATATTATTTAAATTCCACGTAACTGGGTTTCCCCAGATTTCTTTTTGTTGTTGATTTCTAATTTAGTTCCATTGTGGTTAGAGAATACACTTTGTATAATTTTAATCCATTTGAATTTATTGAACATAATTTTTTTTATGTTATATGCCTAACATATAGCCCATTCTGGAGAATGTTCCATGTCTGCTTTAAAAGAATATGCATTCTCTAGTAATAAACACATGATGTGTTTAATTATGTGAAGTTGGTTGATAGTGTTGTTCAAGTCTTTTACATCATTACTGATTTTCTGTATAGTTGTTCTGTCAATGATTGAGAGTGAGTTATTGAAATCTCTAATTATTGCATTGTTTATTTCTCCTTCAGTTCCATCATTTTTTGATTCATGTACTTTGAGGCTTTTTAATTAGTTGCATATAAACTTGTAATTGTTCTATCTTTATGGTATATATTGACCCTTTTATCATTATGAGATATTCCTCTTTATCTCTAGTAATATTTCTTGTTTCAAAGTTTATTTTGTCATAGATTAGTATAGCCACTCTAGCTCGCTTGTTACTTAGCATTGTAAATGTTTATCCATCCTTTACTTTCTACCTATTTGTATCTGAATTTAAGGTGTGTTTTCCATAGACAGCATACAGTTGGCTTTTTCTTTTTAAGAAATTCCAGTGTGATAATCTTTGCCTTTTGATTGGGGCATTTAAACTATTCATGTCAATGTAATTTATTTATATGGTTGGATTTACACACGTCATTTTTCTTCTTGGCTTCTGTGTCTCCTACCTTTTTTGTTCCTCAATTCCTGATTTACTGCCTTCTAGTGTGTTACATAAATATTTCAAGTTTCTATTTTAATTCCTCTGTAGATTTTTTTTACTATATTTTTTGTTTTCTTAGTGGTTATTATAAAGATTATTGTATGCACCTCAATTTATCACAATCTTCATCATATTAATACACTCAATTTTAATAAAATATAGAAACTGCTGCAATTCCTATCCCCTCTTTATACTAATCATATACATTACATCAATATATGTTAAAATGCAGCAATACAATGTTATAATCATTGCTTTATGCAATGTACATTTTTAAAACAAGAGAAGATAACAATGTATTTATGTATTTATATGTAATTAATAAATATAATATATTAATCTTTTATATTGATCTACATATTTACCATTTCCAGTGATTTTCATTTCATCTGTGTATTCAAATAACTGACATCATTTCCTTTTAGCCTGAAAGACTTCCTTTGTTATTACTTGTAATATAGGTCTGCTAGCAACATATGCTCTCAATCTTTATCTGGGAGTATCATTCTTTCACATTCAGTTTTTAAAGGATAGTTTTGCTGAATATAAAGTTATTTGTTGACAGGTTTTTCTTTCAGCACTTTTTATGTCACCCCACTGCCTTCTGGCCTCCATTGTCTCCGATGAGAAGTTTATTGTTAATCTATGGTTTTGGGAGGGCAGCTGCTTTTGCAGTAGAATGGGGCTGTGGCCAGGGTGGTTCTGTCTTCACTTCCAGCCTTTTGGAATTCTGCCTCAAGCCTCAGAATATGATCCCAAGCTGGTGGGCTGGAGCTTGGAGGAAATAATATAAAAGTGGCCCACACATGGTAAGCTGAAACCAACATGACTGGGACCAGGACTAAAGTGTCTCTGGATCACCAGGCCAGTGACACATCTCTGGCTAGCTGGACACCTGGCCTCATCCTGGTCTTCCTTGATATCATGTCATTTTTCTCTTACTACTTTCAAGATTTTGTCTTTGGTTTTCTACAGTTGGACTATGATACTTCTAGATGTGGATCTCTTTGTTTTCAACATACTTAGAGGTTGTTCAGCTTCTTAGTATATTAGTGTATGTACATATTAGTGTTTTTATAAAAGTTGGGAAGTGTTCAATCATTATTTCTTAGAAAAAATCTTCTGCGTCTCTCTGTCTCCCATTATATTCATTTTGGTATGTTTGATGTTTTACCATGTATTTCTGAGGCTCTATTCCTTTTTCTTCAAAATTTTTTCTCTATTTTTCAGATTGGATAATTTCTACTGATCTATCTTTAGGTTCACTTATTCTATCTTCTACATTCTGTGGGTTAGTACAAATATATAATGACATATATCCATCATTATAATACCATACAAAGTATTTTATGTGCCCTAAAAATTCTCAGTGCTTCAGCTACTCATTTCTCCCACCTCCCAACCCCCTGACAACCATGATCTTTTTACTGTCTCTATGATTTTGCATTTTCCTGAATGTTATATAGTTGGAATCATATAATATGTAGCCTTTTCAAATTGGTTTATATCCTTTAGTAATTGCATCAGGATTACTCCATATCTTTTTATGGCTTCATAGTTCATTTTTTAGTTCTGAATAATATTCCATTTTCTGGATGTATTATTTACTTATCCATTCATCTACTGAAGGATATCTTGGCTGATTACAGATTTTGGCAATTATAAATAAATCTTTTATAAACATCTATGTGCAGGTTTTTAGGTGGATATATTTTCAACTCCTTTGGGAAAATACCAAGGAGCAAGATTGCTGAATTATATAGTAAGGATATGTTTAGTTTTGTAAGAAATTGCCAAACTATCTTCCAAAGTGGCTGTTTCATCTTTCAATCCTATCAACGATGCATGAGAATTCCTGTTGCTCTACATCTTTGCCAGCATTGGGCATTGTCAGTGTTTCAGATTTTGGCCATTCTAATAGGTATATAGTGGTATTTCATTGTTGTTTTAATTTGCATTTTCCTGATGACATATGATAAGGAGCATATTTTCATGTGCTTATTTACCATCTGTATATATTCTTTGGTGAGATGTCTGTTAAGTATTTTGGCCTATTTTTAAACTGGGTTGTTTATTTTCTGGCTAGAATTTAACCTAGCTATGGAGGAAAGAGAAGCTTCCCTGAGAAAGCCATAAGCCAAAAGAAGAAACTTGAATGATGAATCAGAGTTGGATAGGTCAAGAGATAAAAAGTGGGAAGGAAAGAGAAATATATAGACAAAAGGAAAGAACTCCAATACAAGGAATTAAGAAACAGGTGCCTCATTTAAAGAAGACTGGAGGATAATCAAGTAAAGAGAAGAATGATGCCTAAAGTATACAGGATCTAGAATTCTCTAAGATTATTTGAGATTTGAGATATTTTCCTAAAAAAAGAACCAAAATGAAAAGTTTTAAATAACTCTAAGTGGTTGGTAGGTAGGTAACATGAAAGATTTCTCTGCTTGCATAATAGTGAATGGCTTTAGGTGTGGGACACAAGATTGGTTGCTAGGAATCCAGATTTGGGTCTATTATAAGAGCCCAGTTAAGAGATAATTGTGCCTTCAAGAAGGGTGGGAGTGGTGGAGGTGGAGAGAGCTATATAGACATGAAAAATGCTCAACATGTTGAATCAACAGGACTAGGTGTTTGAGTGTATATAAGAGAGAGAGAGAGAAGAGTAACAGATAGCTTTGAGATTTCTGGCATGAGAAGCAGAATAGATTATGGTGCCAGTTTACTGAGTTAGGGAATAATGGCACTGGAACACGACTGTGAGTGGAAGGGAGAGAAATTGTGAAGGCAGGCTGGGCCGTATTCAGGAGATAAAAGATGTGGATCTGGAGCTCATGGGAAAGGAAATGTGAAGATATGGATTTGGGAGTTGTCATATCCATGGTAATGGAAGCTGTGTAGATGGCATCAAGAAAAAAGACCGAGCCTAGAAGATTGCCCCACTTTAAGGATGGATAAAAGGTGGAACCAGAAAAGGAGAATGAGTACAAATATTTCAAAATGGTGGGGAAGGAAACTAGGAAAGTTTGACACCTTTGAAACCAAGGAAAAGGATATTTCTCAAAAAGAGTAGACAGTCAATGTTGCAGGCAAGTCAAACAATATGAGAGCTGAAAAGTGTCCTTTGGATTAGTTACAAGAAAGCATCAGTTTTTCTTGGTGAGAGCAATTTCTTGGTGATGAATTGGAACAGGTGGAAGTCAAAATGAGTTGGTTGAGGACTATGTTGGAGGTAAAGAAAAGAAGGGCATAAGAATAGACTGCTCTTTCAGGAAGTTTGATTACTACCCTGATTTCTGGGTTGCCTAATCCAAAGGCCACTTTCCAGTTTTTTTTTTTTTTTTAAGATTTTATTTATTTATTTGACAGAGAGAGACACAGAGAGAGAGGGAACACAAGCAGGGGGAGTGGGAGAGGGAGAAGCAGGTTTCCCGCTGAGCGGGGAGCCCGATGTGGGGCTCGATCCCAGGACCCTGGGATCATGACCTGAGCCGAAGGCAGATGCTTAATGACTGAGCCACCCAGGCACCCCGGCCACTTTCCAGTTATTTATTTTTCCTTGAAAATTTGGCCATTATGTGTCTTGGGAAGAATGTTTATTTGTCAATTTTGTCTGAAATATAGTTGGTTATCTCATTCTCGAAAGTTAAAAATGCTTAGTTTGTACAAATTTTCTCTTAACCATGCTTTTGAATATTGCTTCGATCTACTTGGTCTTTCTCTGCCCAAACATCCCCTCTTTAATTGACTCCTTGTAATCTACCCAGTTTATCTGCCAACTATGCTAATATTTTCATTTTCATTCAATATTGCTTTAATGATTGATCTTTTAAAATGCTGTGTTTCTCAAATTTATCTTCTGCATCATTTAATCAAGATTTGATAGCACTAAGTCCTTTTTATATTTCATACAACTGGTTTTTTTAATCACAGTCTTTTAAATTGGTTGTCAGTTTATGTCAGATGGTTATTTCATAGAAAATGTATCCTTTCTATCTTACCAAAATAAGAGGTGGATCTTCTTTGAACTCTTATTTCATGAAGTTTAGTATAAGATCATTTATCCAGGAGTCTAAGCATAAGAGTATATGATGGAATTATTATATGTTTGCTATATCCTTATATTTTTAAAAGAAAAACCATTGTCTGCTTTTTTTTTAAGTTTTATTATATTATGTTAGTCACCATACAATCCATCATTAGTTTTTGATGTAGTGATCCACGATCCATTGTTTTCGTATAACACCCAGTGCTCCATGCAATACGTGCCCTCCTTAATACCCATCACCAGGCTAAACCATCCCCCACCCCCCTCCCCTCTAAAGCCCTGTTTGTTTCTCAGAGTCCATAGTCTCTCATGGTTCATCTCTCCCTCCGATTTCCCTCCCTTCATTTTCCCCTTCCTTCTCCTAATGTCCTCCAAGCTATCCACAGATAAGTGAAACCATATGATAATTGACTTTCTCTGCTTGACTTATTTCACTTAGCATAATCTCCTCCAGTCCCATCCATGTGGATGTAAAAGTTGGGTATTCATCCTTTCTGATGGCTGAGTAATATTCCATTGTATATACGGACCACATCTTCTTTATCCATTCATCTGTTGAAGGGCATCTTGGCTCTTTCCACAGTTTGGCTATTGCGGACATTGCTGCTGTGAACATTGGGGTGCATCTGTCCCTTCTTTTCACTACATCTGTGTCTTTGGGGTAAATACCCAGGAGTGCAATTGCTGGGTCATAGGGTAGCTCTATTTTTAAATTTTTGAGGAACCTCCACACTGTTTTCCAAAGTGGCTGTACCAACTTGCATTCCCACCAACAGTGTAAGAGGGCTCCCCTTTCTCCACAACCTCTCCAACATTTGTTGTTTCTTTCCCTGTCCATTTTGGCCATTCTAACTGGTATAAGGTGGTATCTCAGTGTGGTTTTGATTTGGATTTCCCTGATGGCTAATGATGATGAACATTTTTTCATGTGTCTGTTAGCCATTTGTATGTCTTCTTCAGAGAAGTGTCTTTTCATATCTTCTGCCCATTTTTTGACTTATTGTTTTTTGGGTGTTGAGTTTGAGAAGTTCTTTATAGATCTTGGATACCAGCCCTTTATCTGTAGTGTCATTTGCAAATATCTTCTCCCATTCTGTGGATTGCCTTTGTTTTGCTGACTGTTTCCTTTGCTATGCAGAAGCTTTTTATCTTGATGAAGTCCCAAAAGTTCATTTTTGCTTTTGTGTCACTAGCTTTTGGAGATGTATCTTGAAAGAAGCTGCTGTGGCCTATGTCAAAGAGGTTACTGCCTATGTTCTCCTCTAGGATTTTGATGGATTCCTGTCTCACATTGAGGTCTTTCATCCATTTTGAGTTTATCTTTGTGAATGGTGTTAGAGAATGGTCGAGTTTCATTCTTCTGCATGTGACTGTCCAGTTTTCCCAGCACCATTTATTGAAGAGACTGTCCTTTTTCCATTGCATGTTTTCTCCTGCTTTGTCAAAGATTATTTGACCATAGAGTTGAGGGTCCATATCTGGGTTCTCTATTCTGTTCCATTGGTCTATATGTCTGTTTTTGTGCCAGTACCATGCTGTCTTGGTGATCACAGCTTTGTAATATAGCTTGAAATCGGGCAACGTGATGCCCCCAGCTTTGTTTTTCTTTTTCAACATTTCCTTGGCGATTCGGGGTCTTTTCTGATTCCATACAAGTCTTAGGATTGTTTCTTCCAGCACTTTGAAAAATGTCATTGGAATTTTGATCGGGATGGCACTGAAGGTATAGATTGCTCTGGGTAGCACAGACATTTTAACAATGTTTATTCTTCCGATCCATGAGCATGGAATATTTTTCCATCTTTTTGTGTCTTCTTCAATTTCTTTCATGAGTGTTTTGTAGTTCCTAGAGCAAAGATCCTTTACCTCTTTGGTTAGGTGTATTCCGAGGTATCTTAATGGTTTTTGGTGCTATTGTAAATGGAATCGTTTCTCTAATTTCTCTTTCTACAGTTGCGTTGTTAGTGTATAAGAAAGCAACTGATTTCTGTGCATTGATTTTGTATCCTGCCACATTACTGAATTCCTGGATGAGTTCTAGTAATTTGGGGGTGGAGTCTTTTGGGTTTTCCACATGAAGTATCATGTCATCTGTGAAAAGAGAGAGCTTGACTTCTTCTTTGCCAATTTGAATACCTTTTATTTCTTTTTGTTGTCTGATTGCTGTTGCTAGGACTTCTAGTACTATGTTGAACAATAGTGGAGAGAGTGGGCATCCTTGACGTGTTCCTGATCTTAAGAGAAAGGCTTTCAGCTTTTCCCCATTGAGGATGATATTCGCTGTGGGTTTTTCATGATGGATTTTATGAACTTGAGGAATGTTCCCTCTATCCCTATACTTTGAAGAGTTTTAATCAGGAAAGGATGTTGTATTTTGTCAAATGCTTTTTCTGCATCAATTGAGAGGACCATATGATTCTTCTCCCTCCTCTTATTAATATGTTCTATCACATTGATTGATTTGCGAATGTTGAACTACCCTTGCATCCTGGGGATAAATCCCACTTGGTTGTGGTGGATGATCCTTTTAATGTATTGTTGGATCCTATTAGCTAGGATTTTGTTGAGGATTTTGGAATCCATATTCATCAGGGATATTGGTCTGCTTTTAATAATCATTTATTGTAGGGGCGCCTGGGTGGCTCAGTCATTAAGCATCTGCCTTCGGCTCAGGTCATGATCCCAGAGTCCTGGGATCGAGCCCCGCATCAGGCTCCCTGCTCCATAGGAGGCCTGCTTCTTCCTCTCCCATTCCCCCTGCTTGTGTTCCCTCTCTCGCTGTCTCTCTCTCTGTCAAATAAATAAATAAAATCTTTAAAAAAATCATTTATTATAATAACTGAAGAATGATTTCCTGATAATGGTGAGCTCCACTAAGCTGGGTCTGTGATGGTAAGAGTGGTATTGGATGGATGAAGAATACTTTTATCTGATGCTGTTTTATACTGTGAAAAGCTCATAAATTTCATGGGACCAGTGTCATTTATTACTGAGCAGGAGATGGCTCACATGTAGAGGCTGAAAGAAAAACCTGAAAAAGAAAAGCAGAGGAAGGAAAAGCAGATGATGGATCTTTTCATCAATGCTGTACCACCATTCCGTTCTTCAGCTTCTGTGCTGCTGTGACATCAAATCCTGCTGATAAGGGACTCTTGTACTTCCCTCTCTTCAGATCAACAAGGATTTCCTGGAAAATAAAAACTTCATTAAAAGAAGAAATTTATCATTTTTACATATGTGTCATTTTTTAAGGAAATGAGTGTAAAGGTAATTCTGTGTATGACAATTGATCAGTAAAATGTATTTGCTGTGTTTCCATTTTTAGACACTTAGATCTGTGTTATTTTTTTCCATCTTCATGGTGTAGAAGTTAATCCAGATATTTCTCATGGGTGCAAAATGGTGACTTGTGTTTAACACATTCTTCAGTTACTTTACATGAAACATTTATATTAGATAAAACTCTTCTAGGATACATATCTCTTTAAAACTAATTTATTTTTTTCTATTCCACAAGTCCCACATAATATTCTAAAGTGCCTTTTAAAAAAATCATTGTGCTTGCTTGAAGCTAGGATATCTAAATCTGGGAATATCACTTTATTGTGTAACAGGTCAAATCATGGACATGACGGGCAAATGATGTTCCTTGGTAAAACTATTTTACAGAAAAATCTTCTTTGAACCTTTCTTGAACTTTACTCCTTTGTCTTGGACTTCAGAACATTTTATGATCCCTCTTGACTTCTATCATCTCCAGGTGGACTGTGCTATTTTTGGTGTGGCAAGGGACAGAAAGAGCAATTGATTGCTGCCACAATAGCTGGCATCACCAGTCAACATTCAGAAATTTTCAGACAAGTAATTTAATCATCTTATTACCCATTTTTTTTTTTCACACAGCACAGCTTTTAAGCAAGAGAGGTGAGTCAACGTAGCTGGTTTCATGCTTGCAATGTTGCAAGCATAAAGATGGAGAAGGATGGCAGGATGATACCATACTAAGGTGCTCTCAAGCATATAGGCTCAATATATCTGTTTTACTTTCCAGAAAGGAGCTTATTATCTGTCAGCTGCAAACACGCCTCTCCAACTACATCACACTTCTTTCCACCTCTCTCTATCATTTAAATTTACATTCTTCATCAGGTGCACAGGCTCAGTGTTTCTCAGAGGCATGATTTTTTTTTAAACAGATGTATGTTTAATTCTGATTCAGTAATTCTCGTTCAGTTATTACAGCATTACATTCTAAGTAATCACATGCATTTATCACCATGTACAGGACCTCATACCATGACCACTCTCTAGATGTGATATTTAACCACACACAAATGTCTTCATATTTAATGTACTGCTTTTCAGTCTTGATTCTTATGACCCACCAGACTCTACATTGATTTCTATTTTCTGTCTATTCCTTGAATGTATGGTAACATGTCAGTATCCAGCATTGAAGAATAATTAGTATTGTTCTCAATCCTCTCAATCATAAGGGATATGGATGTTGGTTGATACTCTCTCCTGTAACTGAGGTTGACAGTGGTTTTTGTGTAGTGTGTCCTGTTACTGGTGCATAGTATAAGTTTAATAAAATTTCCCAAATATCCAAACAATCTAGGCGAGATTAAAGACCTTTGTAAAAAGTAGAGTTGTGTTTTAAGAAAAGGAAGAACTGTGAGACCAATGGCTTTTGAAAATTGATTGTGAGATTATTGAGACCCTAGATCAAAGAAGGTGGAAGGAAATACCAGAAGAGAGAATTTTCCTCCTTTGCTTGTTTAATTGCCAAATACAGACGTGGCCATGGCTATTTTTGCTGCTGTCAAAGATGGTGTAATGACTAGATTCATTATTTTGCAGACATTGTAGAATGTGTTTTATGTGCTAGTTCCTGTATACAGCAGGAGTGACCTGCACATGCACACTGCCCATGGGAATTTTACTGCCTGATGAGGGAGCGGGGAATGGGGCAAAGAATAGACATGCCAACAAATGATTATGGCACAGAGTAGTAAGAGCTGTCCTCTAGGTTTTTATAAAATGCTATGGGATATACAAATGTTCCTAGTAGCATTATTCATGATAGCCAAGAAGTGGAAACAACCCAAATGTCCATCAACTGATGAATGGAACAAAATGGAGATTATTTGGCAATGAAAAACAAATAAGTACTAATCCATGCTACAACATGGATGAACCTTGAAAACATTATGCTAAGTAAAAGAAGTCAGACACAAAGGACCACATATTGTATGAGTCCATTTATGTGAAATGTTTAGTAGGCAAATTTAGAGAGGCAGAAAGCAAATTAGTGATTGCCTCGTGCTGGGGTGGGGAAGGATGGAGGAATGATGGCTAAGGGGAGCAGGTTTCTTTTTTTTTTTTAAATATTTCATTTATTTATTTGTCAGAGAGAGTAGAGAGTGAGCACGACCGGGGAAGTAGAAGGCAGAGGGAGAAGCAGGCTCCCTGCTGAGCAAGGAGCCCAATGTGGGACTCAATCCCAGGACCCTGGGATTATGACTGGAGCCGAAGGCAGATGCTTAACTGACTGAGCCACCCAGGTGTCCTGGGGAGCAGGTTTCTTTTTGGAGTAAAAAAGTGTTCTTATATTGACTGTGGTGATAGATGTGCAACTCTCAGTATGCTAAAAGTCAATGAGTTATACACCTTAAATAGGTGAATTATATGGTATGTCAATGATATCTCAATAAAGCTGTTAGAAAATGGTATAGGAGGGGCACCTGGGTGGCTCACTTGTTAAGCGTCTGCCTTTGGCTCAGGTCATGATCCCAGGGTCCTGGAATCGAGCCCCGCATCAGGCTCCCTGCTCAGCGAGGAGCCTGCTTCTCCCTCTCCCTCTGCCTGCTCCCCCTATTCTCTGTCAAATAAAATCTTAAAAAAAAAAAAATGGTATAGGAGCAGGAGTGACTGGGTGGCTCAGTTGGTTAAGCGTCTGACTCCTGATTTTGGTTTAGGGTCCTGAGATTGAGCCCCAAGTCAGGCTTCACACTCAGCAGGGAGCCTGCTTGAGATTCTCTCTCTCCCTCTCCCTCTGGCCCTACCGCCATGCTCTCTCTCTCTGTCTCAAAAAATAAAATCTTTAAAGAAAAAAAAAGGAATGAATTTGATTAGAGACTTTAAGATACAGGAAGGTGGAGAGGAGAGAAAACAGTGATGAACAGTGAACTCAACATAGATAGGTAAAGGTAAGTGGATATTAATGGACTATTGGGCACTGTGCAATGTAAATGCTACTTAAGTCCTTTGGAAACAGAAGGGACATATGACAAAGGGGATTCTCATAATAACCCAGAACTAAAGTCCAAGAGAATCCCAGGCAAACTTAGGAGTTAGAAATTGAGAAGGAGAAAGGATGTGAAATGTCCCAAAGATCTCACCTTAGGGAGTGGGAAGGGGTGATGAGGAGGAGAGACACCACATGGGGAAAAGGCTGTGTCTTTCCTGCCAGGACCCTTCCAATTGCTCTTCCTGTCTCCACCTGAATGCCCCTCTTGGGGCATCTCTGCCTCATGGGATCCTGCTGGTACTTCATGGAGGAAAGTAGGTATCACCTCTTCTGTGAAGTAAGTAAGAAACAGTGCTGACTGGAGACCTAGAGGTTTCATCTCCCTCGGGATTGGGATGTGCAGGGAGCAGAACACCACATTGGGAAAAGGCTGTGTCTTTCTTTAGAAAATAGTTGGAATCCTGTTTGCAAATAATTAGTAGATGTCTTATGAACTCAAGAAAAGGAAATAGAATGAAACTGAAAAGTTCAATAGAACACCCAAATTCACAAGGAGGAGAAAACAGAATGAAAAAATAGAATGAATAACAATTAGATGGAATCAGCAAAAATAAGGGGAAAAATTTTAAGGAAATGATTAAAATAAATAATTTTGAAGTAATTACCATTCCTAGAACATGCCATTGTTAGTCCTCCATACCTGTGCTGTCCTCCAGGTTTACCTTGCATGCCTTTCTCTGCTCCCACTGGAAGGCCTGTGTGAATTACATCAATGGGTTCTCCCACCATCTAATAAGGACCAGCAGAGATCAGAGGGAAGGAGAATGGGTGAGGGAAGTTAGTCCCTGGGCTTCTCCCATGTGGGTTGCTCTTGTGCTCTCCTACAGAAGGCAGCCCCACGTACACATCTACCCAAACTGTGTTCTTATAATGGCTTCCCTCCATCCCCTTGCCCCTTCAGGCCTGGGATGGTGATGCTTCGGGTTGTCACTGTCCCCAGTTTGATTCCTTTAAACTCTGCCCATACCCCAAGTAGTCACTATATTGATCTTCAAATTATCCACATTGTATGTGCAATCTGTCTCCTGCCAGGACCCTTCCAATTGCTCTTCCTGTCTCCACCTGAATGCCCCTCTTGGGGCATCTCTGCCTCATGGGATCCTGCTGGTACTTCATGGAGGAAAGTAGGTGTCACCTCTTCTGTGAAGTAAGTAAGAAACAGTGCTGACTGGAGACCTACAGACTGGGGAAAAGTCCTGGCTCTGCTCTGTAACCAAGGACAAGTTACATCCATATCTGAAAATGGGGATGATGGTGCTCACCCCCCAGGCTATCATGAGGATTATGCACCCTATAAATGCTAGTTCCCATCCCCATGACATTGGCAGCAATCCATGTATTTTCTTTGCTCCTATACCATTTTCTTTTTTTTAAAACTTATTTATTTATTTGAGAGAGAGAGAGAGCATGGTGGGGTGGGGATGGGCAGAGGGAGAGGGACAAACAGATCCCCCCCTGGGCAGGGAGGCCACTGCAGGGCTCAATTCCAGGACCCTGGGATCATGACCTAAGTGGAAGGCAGACACTGACTGAGCCACCCGGGAGCCCGTCAAATTCTTTCCTCTTAAAGCCTTTGATTGTTTTCCTCAGATGGGAGTTGTAGGTGGTATAACCTCCAAATTCTTACATGTCTGCAAGTCTCCTTTCACCTTGGCTGGTGAATGCCCTCTTGACTGGGTAGAGGATTCCCAAGGGATTTCAGCTTGGTCATTGGCAAATGTTATTCCATCGTCTTCTAGCTATCAGTGTTGCCGATAATAAGTCGGATAACAATTGTATGCTTTCCCAATTGCAGGTAATTTGTTCTTTCTATCTGGGAGCTTCTCAGATTTTTGCTTTTTAATTTCATTCAGGAATTCTACCAAGACATACCCTCATGAGTGTTTTTCTTCATCAGTCAAGTCTAGAACTCTGGGAGTCTTTTCAATCTCCAGATTCTGGAGTCTCTTTTATTACACACTTTTATTTATTATTTATTTATTTTTATTCAAGTATATTTAACACACAGTGTTATATTAGTTTCAGGTCTACAGTGTAATGATTCAACAATTCTATGCATTACTCAGTGTTCATCATGATAAATGTACTCTTAATCTCCATCTATTTCACCCATCCCACCACCCACCTCCCCTCTGGTAACCACCAGTTTGTTCTCTGTATTTAAGAGTCTGGGTTTTTGGGGGCACCTGGGTGGCCCAGTTGCTAAGCGTCTGCCTTCGGCTCAGGTCATGATCCCGGGGTCCTGGGATCGAGCCCCGCATCAGGCTCCCTGCTCTGCAGGAAGCTGCTTCTCCCTCTCGCACTCCCCCTGCTTGTGTTCCCTCTCTCGCTGTGTCTCTGTCTGTCAAATAAATAAAATCTTTAAAAAAAAAAAAGAGTCTGGGTTTTTTTGTTTGTCTCTTTTCAAAATTTTCTTTTATTAGTACTTTATTTTATTTTGATTCCAGTATAGTTAACATACAGTGTTATATTAGTTTCAGGAGTACAATATAGTGATTCTACAATTCCATACATCACCTGGTGCTCATCACAAGTGCCCTCTTTAATCCTCGTTTTATTTATTTATTTATGTATTTATGTATTTATTTATTTATTGTTATGTTAGTCACCATACAGTACATCATTAGTTTTTGATGTAGTGTTCCATGATTCATTGTTTGCATATAACACACAGTGCTCCACGCAATACGTGTAATCCTCGTCTTCTATTTTACCCATCTCCCTACCTCTCCTCTGGTAACCATCAGTTTGTTCTCTATAGTTAGGAGTCTGTTTCTTGGTTTGCATCTTTCTAACATTTTTTTTCCTTTGCTCATTTGTTCTGCTTCTTAAATTCCACATATGAGTGAAATCATATGGTATTTATCTTTTCCTGACTGACTTATTTCACTTAGCATAATACTCTAGCTCCATCCATGTCGTTGCATCCTGCAAGATTTCATTCTTTTTTATGGATGAATAATATTCCATTGTATATATACAACATCTTCTTTGTCCATTCATCTACTGATGGACACTTGGGCTGCTTCTTTATCTTGGCTATTGTAAATAATGTTGCAATAAACATAGAGGCATATATATCTTTTATTACACACTTTAAAATTACTGGCTTTTGTTCTTGGAATTCATATTATTGATTATAGTATGTCTCCTAGACCCAGCTCCAGATCTCACATTTTCTTTCATTTGCCCACCTCTTTGCTTGCTCTGGGCAGTGAGAGTTTTTTCCATGTGTTTTCCAGTCACCAGTTCATATCAATTCAATGACTAACCTCTCTTCAGTTCATCCACTGAGTTGTTCAGTGGTAGGGCTGCCAGATAAAATACAGAACAGCTAGTTCAAATTTGATTTCAGAATGAATACTTTTTTTAGTATAGCATGGGAAGAATATACTAAAATTATTTACTGTTTATGTGAAATTCTGATTTATTGGAACCTCCTGAAGTTTTTCTTGTATATGCCAAATCTAGAAACCCTATTCAGTGGAGAAGTCATTTTTTTCTGAGGTCTAGGCATTCTTTTTGTGTGTTGCATTTGAATCTCCTAACTGCCGTTGTTATTTGTTTGTCCAGGTTGCCCTCTGTTGTTTCTAGAAGCTTCATTTCACTGGCCAAATGTTTTGTTTGCTCAGATTAGTCTTCCTTTCTCTAGCTGCTGAGTTTCCTTTAATGCATTATTTTAAAAACAGTCATAAATCTGCTTGTTACAGCTCTCCCAATAGAGGCTGATCTCTGACTGTGGGAAGATAAAGGGATTTCTACTGCAGTGTGGGGATGCTGTGTGTGTCAGAAGATGGGCAGTAGTCCCTTGCTGGGGGCCTGGGAAGGAGCATCTCAGTGCCTAGGTGTTTGTACTCTTCTAGCTTCAAAGATGCAGAGGATTAAACCTACCTGTCCAGTTTCCCTATGGACTTTTAGGGGCCATGGATACCAGATACAGTCATATAGGATTGATGCTGTCTCTCACCTCAAGAGTCATTGTATCCCCACGGAACATACTCTTTCTGGGATCTGTCATTTAAAATCCCTGCCTCAGGGTTCTCAGATGCTGGCCTTATGGCTCTTGCTCCGCTCAGAATGAGGGAACCATACAGAACCTTTGCCCACTAGAACCCATTCCCTCTCCACCAAGTCTGTACACACAAAAAGCTGACCATCTCAAGAGAGGAACCAGATGGGAGTGGAAAGGGAAGATGGGTGCTGAATGTATCAAAAGACTTAAAAGATGCGAATTGCTTCAGAAAATAACTATTAGACTGGGCGTGGGTAAAAGCCCAATACTTTTTTTTTTAAATATTAAAATTTAAAAGGATTCTGTTCTTAGAATGTGTCACAATTGTCTTTAACTTTTCAGTCCATTTTAAAGAAACCCAGCCTGAAAATCAGAGAGGAGGCATAGGGGTGTGGTTTATGCAGGAAATATAACAGAGGACTCTTATCCTGTGCTGTCCAGTACAGCCACATCTGTAGCTGGAGCCACCGGTGGCTAGTGACGACTGCATTGGAACAGGTAGAGAGCATTTCTGTCATCTCAGAGAGTTCTGGTTTTGCACACTGGTGTATCCTTAGTACCTAGAACATAACAGGACATCTATAAATATTAGTCCAATGGAGGATTAAATCAACAAAAAGTTAAGAGCCTGATATCACAGGTGTGCATCTAATGGGTTTTATTCCTTCAAGGAAGGAGAGATTGTCCCCCAGAGACGAGCATATTTCATTCACATTTATGCATTTGACTCCAAAAATGTCAACAGATTTTACAACTCATTTACAGTGGTGTTTGGGAAAGACTACAGACTCATAAATAACCAGCCAAGTTAAGGCTAAAGGAGAAAACAGTCGAAGAATCTGTTGCTTGTTTTAAAAACTCATTTCATGATGCATTTCTTTTTCTTATCAAAGAGGAGTGAATCTCAATATCTATAAATCTTTAAGGTATGTATCCCCCTTCAAAATGAGGACAAGCTCTTAAACCTCTCTTCATGAAATTTTGTGATATATTGGGATTAGTGTGTGCTAATTTAAGTGGGATGCACAGGGAAGGAAGAGCACTGCGGAAAGAAAAAACAAACATCAATTTTATTTTATCTCAAATACTAACCAATAATTACACAGAAATATTAAGGATCTTCAAAAATATAAGCAGTCTTTTACATTTCCATTGACAGCTTAAATGTGTCCCCTAGCAATCAGAAAAGGGTATAAAGTTCATTTTCAAGGACTTGAAATAAAAAGGCAAATAGTAAAGCATATGCCAAGATAGGCAGCTGTGAATAACACCTTATCCCAGGACTCTCAATGCCTTTGTGAAGTAAATATCAATAAGGAAACTTCTTCTTACATAAATAAACTGAAGGAAATATCTTGATTTGTAGAACTGATGGGATTCAAAACAGGAAACCCCAAAGCAGATGCAATTATAACACAAAATACTTCTTCTCAAGGCAACATTCATTCTCTAGAAATAAGTGGGCAATCTCTTTGTTGACCTTTCCCCTTGTTCTGAAAGCTTTAATGGTGATTTGGGTGCCATTTTTTTTTCATCCTGTTCTTGAGTAAATGTGCCCTGAATGTCAGTCCCTAAATAAAACTATATTCTTTACAAATTCTCCATCTCAAGAATGAAATATGCATCTAAATTACACACAAAAAATGGGATATGACAGCTTTGCATTCCAATTTGTGGAGATAAAGGAATCTTTATAATACCAACTATAGGTTTCTTCTATAAAACCCTTGTAATTCCTCTATTATATACTGTCTCCTTTCCAGAATCTTAGGGCATCTGAAAAACTCAAAGCTATGTAAATGCAACATATTAGTTGTTGGAAACAGAGTGGCTCCTTGCCTTCTTTCCTTTGTCTTCTCACTGTTGGGTTGAGAATATTTGTAAACTTGGCCACCTTAAAACAGATGTGGAGTGTAAACAATTAGAGTGAAGCAGTTAAGCCTTCCAGCTTTGTGCAGGACCATATTCTCCTGTTGCCACTTTTCTTGACTTTCTTAGCTTTGAGTAATTTTCCTTTCACACAGCTGATGGGCAACTTAATCCTTCTTCCTGATGGAGAAAACCCTGCGCAGGAGTGTTGGAGGTACTTCCAATGGTCATCCTTTTGGGTCCTCAAGTAGAATTACTTTGAGACCATGATGCAGGGGCAACATACTTGAGGAGAGAAGTGATTGATTATACAGTAACCCTCGCAGTGCAGGTTGCTTTATTTAGGAAGGCTTCCTTCTTCTTCCTCTCTTGTAGTATGGTTAACCATTCTCTTTTGTGTGGCATTGCTGTACTCCATGAGATTTCTGCACTAGCACCCACCACTTGGCTGTAGTTAACTGTTTTCCTGATCTCCCCATCCCCTGACACATACTTAGTTGATTTTGAGCTTCCTGAGAATAGTGATAAGAAATATCATCATCATTATCACCATCAGCATCTCTAACATTTACAGATCATTGACTATGTGCCAAGGCCTATGATAAGTGTATTATATCATTGTCTCGTTTAAATTTTATAATACTTTTACAGAAGAGTAAACTGAGGCCCAGGAAGGGTAAATGACTTGTGCATGAGAGTAAGTGGTAGACCCAGGATTAGAACCCAGATATATCCAATTCTGTGACTTGAGTTCAGCATGATGTTCTGCTTCATCAAGGCTTATTCATGCTTGGATCTCCAGTCACTGATAGAGATCATAGCCCGAAGTAGTTCTTGGCCAATGTTTATTGAATGGATGAATGAATGAGAGTGTGGCAAATTAGAAGGAGCAGCCCAGGCAACAGAATAAACAGAAACAGGGCTGCTCTTGGCCAAGCATGGAAGGAGGCCAATATTTTCCTTGCCACCCCTTCCACCCCCTACCTTAAAGGATGTCTCCTATTATTCTAGTGGATTACCATAGTCTTTCCATTTTCCTTTCTAGCCAAGCTTATTTTTATAGAGGATGGGATCAATTTTTTGATGTGGTCAAGATCCAGGAGTAATGACATTGTAATGGGATATCAAATTTAAAGGAGACCTGAGAATAAAAACCTAGATTGTGCAGCCCTGTTAGACTCATCTATAGGGAAGGTCATGGGGTTTTATGACCTGCAAAGCTACTCAATATAGATGGTAAAGAGCATAGTTTCTCCTAATTGTGCTTCTCTTCAACTGTGTCTTCTTGGTACTACTGGTTTGCTTGTGAATGGGCTAGGTGCAAGCACCCAAATACGAGTGAAAGATGAAAAATTCATCCAATCATGGGGACTTGCTAGCATAATAAAATTGGCTAAATTAATGTTCATCCAGATGCTTTGGCTTTGGCCAGCCAGACAAAGCCAACTGCTGTATTTGAAGTATTTAGGAATCTTCATGGAATCCTCAGGGAGTGCATTATGGGCAGATTTGTCTTCTCCCAACTTCATCACAGGAGGCCAAAGATGCAGCCAGCAGCCCATTCCTTCTGGTTCCTTTTGGAGGTCTGAAGCTGTTGTGAGGTGGTGTTTCATAGCACCCAGGAGCTAAGGGGACCAAATGACAAGTGAAAATCCTGTCCAGTAGACAGTGATTGCCAAGTGAGGGCCATTTGGCCTCAGGGGATATTTGCAATGTTGATAGTTTTGTTTGTTACAACCAGAGAGAGGTACTACTGGCATCTAGTGGGAAGAGGCCAGGGGTGCTCCTAACCATCCTACAGTGCCCAAGACAGCCCCTCATAACAAATAATTATCTAGACCCAGTGTCAGTATGGCTAAGGTTGAGAAGCCACACAGTAGGGAAGTCTACACCAGGAAGCAAAAATCTGCCAATGATGAAAAGGGATGAGTAAGGAGGCTTAGAGTAAGAAGCAAAGCCAGAAAGTCAGAACACAGGTAGGTTCTGAAGTATTGGAAGTGAGAATCAAAAAGCAGGAGCAAAGTGAGAGAAGGCAAGATAATTACAAAGAACTATTTTGCAATGGCTGACATTCCTTAACCTTGTGCAGTGTGGGAGTGGGCTTGCCTGATTTCTAGGCATGGGGTTGGAGCACATGCACCAGTGATAGGAGATGAGCAGTGCTCCCAGAATGCGGTTGACCACTGGATGGGCGCTAGCTAGCCTAGTGGTCTGGAAGGATTTGCACAAGGCATGAGTCACAACAGTCATTAATTAGCCATAGAACTGAGTCTAGGACATCACCATATGTTGACACCACACAGTTTCACCAATTCAAAGCATTTGAATGACCTGATTTAATTTTTGGGTGTTTTTTTTTCTTCTTCTTCTTTAAAGCATGATTTCAATGTACCATATAGGAAAGTGAATTCATTGATGGTGTTTGTCTTGATATATCTTTTTTTAAAAAAAGATTTTATTTATTTATTTGAGAGAGAGAATGAGAGAGAGCATGAGAGGAGGGAGGGTCAGAGGGAGAAGCAGACTCCCTGCCGAGCAGGGAGCCCGATGTGGGACTCGATCCTGGGACTCCAGGATCATGACCTGAGCCAAAGGCAGTAGCTTAACCAACTGAGCCACCCAGGTGCCCTGTCTTGATATATCTTGATAGGATCATGATGCAGTATGGCAGAAAGAAAAAAAAATTCTGTCAAAAAATTATAGGGGTGCCTGGGTGGCTCAGTCGGTTAAGTGTCTGCCTTCAGCTGCAGTCATGATCTCAGGGTCCTGGGATTGAGCCCCACATCAGGCTCTCTGCTCAGTGGGGAGTTTGCTTCTCCCTCTCACTCTCTCTGTACTCTCTCTCTCTCTCATATAAATAAATAAAAACTTTTAAAAAATATATACATAACAAGTTTCTGCCTTTGATGGGGAAGAACAGTATGAATATCAGAGGTGAATGGCTCTCTGATGGAGCAAAATACTTTGATGGGACTGTGTGGTTCAGAAAGATGAGCCTCTGTCTTCCTCTTTTGCCAAATTCCACACAAAGCCTAGACTTGTGAAGGTGAGTAGAAGGAACTTAACTGCTCCCACTAAGGAAGTAAGGATTTTAGTGTTGGTGGGCAACCCAAGAAAGAGGGCTCCAGGGGCCCAGCATGTGAGAGGAGGGTCCCAGTAATATGATGGGAGGCAGCACCTTAGGTAAAATGGTGGCAGGGAGAAACTGCCTGTGGAGGAGTAATTATGGGGAACTACGTAAACAAAAATGGTGCAGTTTTTGCTTAGGTGCTGTTGTGAAGAAGTGGTTTTCAAGAAACCACTTCTGTCATCCCTAAAAGCCCCAGTAAAAGCCACACACAATAGCCTTGGATAGTGTTTGGAGGGAAGAGGAAGGAAGGAAGATTGGTGTCAGAGAAAGGGAGATGACCAGTAGAAATATAAGCCTTACTTACTCCACTTACTCCTTCTCCCCATTCTCTCTCTCTCAGACACAAGAAGGTTCCTAGGACTTCTGTTACTTATCACATGGTGGCTTGAGCCATGTTATTTGGGTAATAAAAGAAAATGTGCCCTCAGCAAGCCAGAGTACTGGGAACATCTGTTTTACAGAGCTGAGTCAATGACAATTTTCAAGCAGCGATGACAAAGTGAGTCCTGCCTTTTCATGAGTCTCCTTTGGCAACTGTTTCCTGCACAGATATCTAAAAACTTTCTCATGGCTTTCTCGAGGTCTTTTGGTGACATGTGCGGCCTGAAGCTTTTCCCAGGAGCTGGAGTATAATCCTTTCTTGCCTAATCTGGCTACATGAAGTAGAGGCAGGGAGATGTGATAGAATAATGCTCTGAGGTGGGATGCTCTGGGGTTGCATAGGTTGGAGCCCAGACTCTCTGCTGGTATTGATTTCTTCAGAAGGTGGATGAATTCCATGTCATCTTCTAGAGTCTGTCCCCTGGAGATCTCTTGGATTTGCTGCATTTCAAGGATCATATCTGCTTTGCCTCCTTGCAGTTCTGGGAGTGCCCAGCTGCCAAGCCCAGTGCAAGGGACTGTTGAAGAGGCTGTTTGCCAAAGATGAAGAGTTGGAGATGCCAAGGCATTTGCTGCAGTCACTTTTCTTGCCCAATCTTTGTCATCTTCCATTAGTCAGGAGTGCTAATGAACCGTCACAGAGTGTCCAAATGACAGTGATTCACCTTCCCCCAATCTTACCAAGGCTGTTTAAATGTAGCTGTAGAAATCATAATGTTTGTGCATTATTGCTGTGCTCTAGGTCCCATAAACTTCTCTTTCTCCTGGGTTTTTGCTCCCTCAATTAAATCTAACACTTCCATCTCCTCTCTCCCTCCCTTCTACCTTCTGTCTTGTCTTTCCACTGGACCTTGCCCCCAGATCCTCACTCATTTGATTCCTCCTTATTGCTCATGTCTTCGTTCAAATGTTACCTCTTTGGAGATACCTTCACTGACTTCCCAGTCTAGAGTATTGCTCCCCAATCTCCCTGCCATTCTCTAGTCATTTTTTAAATAATACTTATCACTATCTGCATTGGCTTGTTTAATCCCTCTTGGTTATTGTCTTTCTCCTTCTACTAGAATATAAGCTTAGTGAAGACCAAGAGCTCATCTAACACATTCACCCTTGTATCCCCCACTATCTCCCACTGTGCCCTACGTGTCATGGGTTCTCAATAAATATCCATTTTGTAAATGAACAAATGAATGAATGAATGAGTGAAACTACTCTATGTAATGAGTAACTTTATGGTCTTTTCTTAGAGCTCATGCTTTTTAATGTCCCTGTTGGTTTCCCACTACATTCAGAATGACTGTTTATATTTCTATGCATACAAAGCCCTATTTAATTAGGGGCTAGTCTACTTTTCTGTCTCCTGCCACTCTGCCTTGCTCCAATTGCACTGTTATTCCTGTTATTTGAACAGGAAAATTCTTGATGGTCAAGAGCCCAAACTCTGGACTTGGCTAAATCTGGGTTTGACCACAGCTCTGTTTGTTGCTAGCCTTGTGGTACTGAGCAAATTCTCTACCTTGTTTAACCCTCATTTCCCTCAACTGTAAAATGGAAGTAATGATTGCCCCTACCTCATAGGTGATAAGCACATGGAGCCACATACTCGGAGAATTAAGGAAGTCTCTGTGAGTGTTAACTCTTATGAACACAGCATGGTTGGGTCAGGATTACGGATTTCAGTTTGCAACTCTTTTTTAGGGAAATAAAAAGTCAGTCATGAGTATGGCTGAATTCTCTAGTAGGACAAGGGTGGAGCAAGGATGTAAAGGGTCAAAGATCGAGCTGTGTGTTGTGTCCATAGCAAAATGGAAGAGCCTTGGAGAGAAGGCATCTGGAGAGGATAGGAAGCAGACCAGGCAGTGGTGTGAGGAGCTGGGAGCAGCCTAGGTAGCTCGAGTGTGGCTGCAGAAGATGAGGTCAGAAATATGGGATGGTGGAAGTCACAAGGCCCTGGAATGTCATCTAGGGCATCCTGCAGTATCATCCCAGGAGCTTAGGATATCATTTGTTCTTAACTATTTAGGGTCATGGATCCCTAGTGGGTTGAATAGTGCCCCCCTCCAAATTAATGTTCACTCCAAACCTCTGTGACTTCGTATGGAAATAGAGTTTTTGCAGATGTAATTAAAGTCAGGATCAAGATGAGACCATGCTGGATTGGGGAGGGCCCTAAATCCAATGAATGTCTCTATAAGAGACAGAAAAGGGCACAGTGATACAGGGAAGAAGACGTTATGAGGACAGAGGTATGGATGATGTGACCACCAGCAAAGGAACGCCAGGAGCCCCACTAGGAGTTGGAAAAGACAAGGAGGGATCCTCACCTAGAGCCTTTGGAGAGAAAGTGGTCCTGTGAACCTCTTGATATTGGACTTCTGGCCTCCAGAACTGTGTGGGAATGAATTTCTATTGTTTTAAACCACCAAGTTTTAAGTAATTTGTTATGGCTGCTTTAGGAAACTAATCCAATCTCTTAGGGAATTTGATGAAATCTATGGATCCCCTCTCCAGAAAAAGACAGGCATGTATGCACACACACGTACAATTTTGATTTCAATTTAATGGATGTTCTGAAGCTCATCCATGGGGCCCAAGGGTAAGCACTCTTCCTCTAGATAATGGGGCATCATTAAGCCGACTGGGTCTGAATTTCAGAACAGTAATAATGGAAGCCACATAGGGATGAATAGGAACTAAGCGATTTTAAATACTGAGAATTAGTGCAATCACTTCCCCTTTCACACTTTTGCAAAATACTGCATTATTTTTTTTCTGGAAACATGTAAATACAAAAGAAAATTAATAAGGTTGCTTGTCATGTGTCCCAAGGCAGGATTTTTAATAAAACAAAAAGGAACAATGATTTTAATTTCTGCAGTGTGCTTGAAAGTGATGGTACTGCTGCAAAGAGGAAAAACACCCAGGAGTAAATACTGTCTTGTCTCGATTCTCTGGAATTAGATGAGGAGGTGAGGGAAAAGTGGGGGTGGGAGTGTTGAATTTTGTGACTTCTGGGGTGAGAGATGAGGCTGCTACTGGAATTTCAATACCTGGGGCAAGGCAGGTGCCTGATGAAGTTGGTGGCCATGACCGAGCAGCTCTGGGTGGAGGCAGGAAGAGCCTTGCTAGGCCCTGAGCCATGGAGAAGGGACAGTGCATTGAGTGGGGCTTTCACCTCTTGGGATTCCACCTTCCCTCCCAGCTCTGTGGCAGTGGCTACTCTGCCTTTACAAATTGGGGCAAAGGTAAAGATACTGCTTCTTGGAAGATTCCTGTATATTTAGGAAATAGCTGTACTGGGATGCTGGAATATATTTTCTAAACATGAGTGGTATATTTTTGCTACCATTGCATGGTCATGGAGAGAGAAAGAGCAATAGGTTCAAATCCAAATTTAGCTTTGTGTACATTTGGATAACTCACATGTGTGAACCTCAGTTTCCCTACTAGAGTGAAAAAAAGTTGTTAGTGTAAAATGGTGGACATTGTAGCTGACTTTTACCCCACCCATACTTTTTTTTTTTTGCTAACAGCATCCCAATTTATTCAAGGATAATAGAGTCTATCTCAGCCTGGTGGCCTATGTCCTAGATCTGGATAAGGAGATGAAAGGGGAAGTTTGCCAAAGAAGGTTAGTCTTCCAAATAAAAAGACAAAGTCTCACAGGAATATAGCCTTTGACCCTTCTTCATTCTGCTTTGAATGTTTGATGTGATGTCTGGGGCTGCAGCAGCCATCTTATAACCACAAGGATATATGTGGTTTGGCAAATGGTGGCAGAAGAGCCCAGGTTCTGACAGTATCACTGAGAAGTTGAACCAAAGGCAGCAATCACTAACTTCTAGGATTTTTGTTATATAGTTAAATAAACTTCTGTTTTCTATTGCAGACAAATGCAATCCTAACTGTGAATCCTAAATGTGAAACCATATGTACTCATCCCAGTACTTGGCAATAGTGAGAGTCAATGAATGCCAGGACTTTCCATTACTTCCTTTCTTCTGGTTTGATTTATGTTTTGCTTTTTTCCGTGTTATTTCCCAAGGACGTGTTTCTTTGTCTTGTGCATACCTTCATTACACATTTAATTTTATTCAATAGCATCTTATTTGACCAACTGTCACCTACCAACCAAACTTACCTTTCTTCAACATAGCTGAGAATCCAGGAAAAGGAAAAAAAAAATTAGGGGCAATTGTGCAGAAAATGACATGCAGAAACCTTCATACTCTACAAGTACTATGAATCTAAAAGTAGCTAGAACCTAAGCAGAGAACCTCAGTTCTTACCCAGAGCTTATGTATTCTTACTTTAGATACATTTTTTTTATCAGAACTTGGCTAAATGATTGGAAGGATGCTCAAAGCATGGAAGTTATGACAACATAGAAAGGAACTAAAAAACCTCTAAAAAGCAAAAATGTGAAGTGAGCCTTATAGTAGCTCTGTCATTTAGTGTAGCTGCAGGCACCCTCTACACTTGAAAATTCCCAAGGGGATCCCTATATCACAGCACAGTTGAAAGTTGACATTCCTAATTATCCAGAGACATATAGAAATGGTTAATCTATGCTCCATATATTCTGCCTGAGGCAGGGAAATGTTTTAGCTTCTTTTGAATCATTTCTATGTTTTTAAGCTTTTGGTTGAAAACAGGAAGCTTCTCCTATCTGCAACATTTCACTTCAAATATTTGGATAAACATTTTATCTTGGTTGCCTGGATATCTCTCATGTTTAGAGATTATCATCCTCAATTCTTAACCTATATATCTCTGCTAATACCTGCTATGGAGCTAAACCATTATGGACCTATTGATTTGACTTACCTTTACTTACACAGGCTATTGGGCATTATAACTTCATTCATTTAATCATTCTGCTTTTACTTTCAAGAGTTTTTGTTACACTTAGAAGATTCTAAGTGACAGCAGTTGTTCTGGTTGGGTGGGTGATCTCAGGATCTCAGGAGTCTTTGGAATGCTTTGTCTACAAGGGAAATATGTATATTTTCAGAGTCCTGTGTTAGAAAATGTGAACTGGCTAGGTAATGATCCTCAGGGCTAATGCTGCTTCCCCTCCAACATGGAAGGAGGTAAATGGTTCTTTAGTCTGGACCTCAGCCAGCAGTGCCCTTCAGATAGTGGGGAGGAACATAGACCCTCCTTCACTCCACTATTAGAGAATAAGATGCTAAGAGAACAGAACAGGCGAAGTGGACATGGATGCAGGACAAAATTCTGGTGAGATAGCTGGAGCATCACTCAGCCTGGATAAAGTAGATAGAAATCCCAGTATGGGACATATGGGGCCTCAGACTTGGGAATAAGGTCAGACCAGACCAGAGCAGAACACGTTTCTCCATTTCTCTTGGCCATCAGGCATTCCTTCAGAAGGACAGGCAGTCAGATCAGAGATCCTGTATATATACTTCCTGGTATATAATGTTTCTAATGATGGAGGACAAATGATGCAGTCCTCATGACAGCCTTGGAATCATTCATTCTCAAAACATACTTTGTCAACTTAAAAAAACAGTAACTGAAACAAACCTCCAGTCTTGTTCATTATAGATATTTGGGCTGAGTGGACCCAAGGTTATGACATCCAGAGTAGACAAATCAGGTGTACAATACTTCTATGTCAAGGGCTCTGTATTTAGATGTCCATAGATTTATATTCAAGAGTAAGTCACTGGAAATCCATACAAAATTCTCTGTCTAGCTGTACATGTGCATTTCCAAGGCCAATCAATAACTTTCAATATATTCTTAGAGCTCTGTGACCCTAATGGGATTGAAGAGACATAGCCCTTTGGATCCTCTCTTAAAAATGTATTATTTTGGGGTGGCTTGGTGGCTTAGTCGTTAGGCGTCTGCCTTCGGCTCAGGTCATGATCCCAGGGTCCTGGGATCGAGCCCCACATCGGGCTCCCTGCTCAGCAGGAAGCCTGCTTCCCCCTCTCCCACTCCCCCTGCTGTGTTCCCTCTCTTGCTTGTGTCTCTCTCTGTCAAATAAATAAATAAAATCTTTAAAAAAATGCATTATTTTTTAAATACATAGATACTATCTTGTTGTAGTTTAAAAAATGCATATGAACTGGGTGTTATATGCAAACAGTGAATCATGGAACACTACATCAAAAACTAATGATGTAATGTATGGTGATTAACATAAAATAATAAAATAAAAAAACTATTTAAAAAAAAAGTTGCCGACTGTAAATAACGTTCACTGAATTGTACACTTAAAATAAGTGAATTTTATGGTATCCAAACCATCTCAATAAAACTATTTTTTTAAAAAAATGCATATGAACAAAAAGAAAAAATACACCAAAGACGATTTACTATGTCTCCAGCCTTAGATATTAAAAAATTTTGTATATATATAAATATGCACACACAACAACAAAATATATATATGTATATATTACTTATACAATATGTATTAAGAATAAAATAATCAGATATAACCAAATACTTTAACATTGTTTTTTTCTTTTTAAATCATGTATGTCTTTCCTTGTAAATATGTACTTATATAATCATCTGTAATTGCTGCATAATATTCCATTGTATAACTGTATCGCAATTTACTTAACCATTTAAAACTTTTAATGATATTTCCCTATCATAAATGACACTGGGATGTATATACATTTTTGCCCATTTATCCAGTTATTTTTAAGGATAAATTCCAGGAAGTAGACTTTCTGAGTCACTTTTTAAGTCTTCTTAAATTTGCCAAATTGCTTTCCAAAAAAAAAAAAAAAATTACACTCTTAAAAGAAGTATAGGAGAGTGCCACTTTCTCTATTCCTTTGTCTACATCACATTATCATACTTTTTATCTCTGTTAATAAGATACTCAAAAAAGAAATCTCAGTATTTATTAGCATTTATTTGGTGATTATTGAGGTTAAATGTATTTTAACAATTTCTATGGTTAGTGCTGTCCTTTCTTTTAGAATTAACTTTTATTAATGTCCCTGGCCCCTTAGAACATTAATCTTTTTTTTTTTCCATGAACTTTTTACATATAAACCCTTCGGCATATACATTGCATATAAAATTTCTCAGTTTGTTGACTGAATATTTTGTAGAAAAGAAATTTTGACCTTTGATGTAGCCAGAGCTTTTGTTTCATTTAAATGTTGTTCCCCTGCATTATATTTAAATAGATATAAGATTATATAAACATTTATCAGTAGCTTACTCTAGAGACTTCATAGATTCTTTTTTTGTACTTTGTCTTTCCTATTTTTTTTTTTTTAAAGATTTACTCGTTTTAAAGAGAGAAAGAGCATGTGGTTGGGGCTGGTTGGGGAGGGACAGAGGGAGAGGGAGAGAGAGAATCCCAAGCCGACTCCTCACTGAATGCGGAGCGCAAGGCAGGGCTCCATCTTACGACCCTGAGATCATGACCTGAGCAGAAATGAGGAGTGGGATTCTTAAGCAACTGAGCCACCCAGGCGCCCCTCCTCTTTCTATTTCTATTATCACTTAACTTTTCTTGAGCTTGTTCATGGTAATAAACAATCCCCAAATTTCAATGACTTGTAATAATACCTATTTATTTCTCACTCACTTTACATATTGGCTGCAGGCAAGCTTTGGAGTTTTCCAGGTGTGCCTTTTTAGGGGACCCACCCTAAAGGATCAGCCTCTATCTGTTTCTCCTGCCCAAGGGACAAAGGGTGATGGTGGAACCAGTGAATGGCACCATGAACTTGTACTAGGATGTGCCATGTCTCTTTTGCTCACATTTCATTGGCAAAATCAAGCCACATGGCTAAGTCTATATCAATGGGGCATGGAAGTATAGTCTCATAGGAAGGGAAGTAGACAGTTTAAGAACTAAGTACAATCTATCATATGTATATTTGGAATAGGGTTTAACTTTATATTTTTCCAAGTGTTTATCTAATTGTTTCAGTACAATTTATTAATAATGTTATTTTACACGATGCTCTGTGATGCTCCTTTTAGCATCTGCTTTCTTACAGATCCTTCTTTTAGTTCTGGACATTGGGTTGGGTTTTATTGATTTATTTTTGTAGTCCTGCTCCTCTGGTAACTATCGGCTTATTCTCTATAGTTAAGAGTCTGTTTCTTGCTTTGTTTCTCTCTTTTTTTCCCTTTGCTTGTTTACTTATTTGTTTTTAGTTGATTCTTTTGATTTTTGAAAACAAATAGTTATATATACTTTTGTAATTTACATTTTATCTCTTTTTCTGACTGATTGCAGTGGCCAAAAATTCCAAGAAAATATTGGATAACAGTGATTATTTGGGGCATTTTTTTTCTTACTCTTGATTTTAGGAGAGGAAATCTTATTGATATTTATGAACTGTTCTTCTCACCCTAATGTAGTAGCATTGTTTAACCAGGCATGAATTGAATGCTATCAAAGTGTTTTCTTTTTATCCTTCAAGATCTTCACAGGTCTTTTCTGTTTGGATCTATTACCATGGTGAATCAGATTGATGATTTCATAATATTGAACTATCCTTGCACATCTGGAATTAATGCTCATTGGACACAGTGTATTATTCTTTGAATATATGGTTTTATTTAACTTGCTATAATTTTTTAATGACTTTTGCTTCCATATTTGATATTGTAATTTATCTTCAAATTTCCTTTTTGGGGGGTATTTTTGTCAGATTTTTCTTATGGTATCAGAATTATACTAATTTTATGAAATTAATTAGAGGGTATCCCTCTTTTTCTACGTTTTGGAACAGTTTCAAGAGTATAGGAATTAATCCCTTTCTTAAAAGTACTCACCTGTCTGGTTCTGACAAAAATTGTTTTGACTTCTTACATTGGCATTTGTGTTTCTGACTTTTCTACCTCCTCTTAAGTCAATTTTAACTATTTATAATCTCTAGCACCTTTTCAATTTCATCAAGATTCTAAAACCAAATTAGATTCATAGCATCTAAAGTATCTTGGACCATTTAAAATATTTAGAAGCTATAAATTTAGAACCATTTTGAAAATTCAGCTTACAAGATTCTTAGATGTGAACATAGCCCTAGCAAAGGTGTCAACTTTATCTGCCACCAACAGATGGCGATAACAGTCACTATATATTGTTAATTTCAATTTAAGAAAAAATGGACTTTGAGTCTTCCCGAACCTGATCACTTTAGAACTGAAGACCTTTTCACCATACTTAGCATTATATACCTGTGCCCTTGCATTCCCTTCCCTTCCTGCTTCCCTCATTTCTTTATTTTTTTTCTCATTTCTTTCGTTCCGCCCCTTCCCCCTCCTTTTTTCCCCTCTGTCCCTTCTTTCTCTTGCCTAGTCCTGGAATGTGTTGATCTTTTCAAAGAATTAGAGCTTGGATTTATTCTTCAACTGCCATTTATATCTTTGTTAATTCCTTGTTTTTAAATTTCGTATCTTTTTCCAGTTTTTATAAAATTAAGTGCTTAGTTTATTTATTTTCAGGGTTATTTAATAATGAAAGCATTTAACTCCATAAATTACCCCCACCAGTAACACCTTGACTGTATTCTAGCAGTTTTGGTATCACCTGTTGTTGTGATTAACTTCTAAATAATCTGTCATTGCAATTTTGGTATCTTCTTACACATAAGTAGGACAGAGTTTATTTTACATTCCATAAAGGGGAGATTTCAGTATCTAACTCCTTACAATTATGAAGCTGTATAGGGGAGCAAAACTGTCATAAACGTGAAATGTTCACGGACAAATTAATCACTTATGAAATTGATCTCATCCTAAAGGTCTCTTCACTAGTGAGACCAGGGTCTTCACCTGTCTAACTGGTTAGATCTCTTTTCCCAGTCACCTCTAGCTGATTTGATTGTAGGATGTTTTCCTGATAAAACAAAGCAAACACATTATCTTTGATTAAAAACAGAGCCTGTAGAATTTTGTTAGAATTTTGGAGAACTGCTGGAATTACCCAAATTTCTTTGACAACTGAGGATGGGGTGGAAGGCAAGAGACAGAAGAGGAAACTCTACAAGGTGATGAATATATAAGTAGAAAAGCATTGAATGGACCCTTGGAAGACTGATAAAGTTTTGATCTTTCTTTTCAGAAAACCCACTCTTTATATTGTTCAAACATGAAGGATGTTATATCATGAGATCCCCAATTTTTTTTTTTAAGATTTTATTTATTTGACAGAGAGAGACACAGCGAGAGAAGGAACACAAGCAGGGGGAGCAGGAGAGGGAGAAGCAGGCTTCCTGTGGAGCAGGGAGCCTGATGTGGGGCTCGATCCCAGGACCCCGGGATCATGACCTGAGCCGAAGGCAGATGCTTAACGACTGAGCCACCCAGGCACCCTGAGATCCCAAATTTTGTCAGAACAAATATGTCAAAATCAATATTTTCATTCTTTAATTTGATTAAATGCACAATAAAATGAACTTACCTTGGCAATTTTGTTTTATTTTTCAAGATAAAGTTCCACTCCAACTTTTCTTCAGTGCTCGTTGTGAAATTTTGAACTTCCTTTTAAAGGGATTTACTTTAAAAGGATTATTCTCAGGATGAATTATCTTCAGGTAATGTCTGTTATTAAAATGTATTTTGCATTTTATTTTTATGTGTTCTATATTTATCAATTTTCTAATTGCCAGGAAAATGTACTCTCTCCTCCCCCCATTTTAAAAATTAAACTTACTAATTTTATGATTTTTTTTTATAAGAATCTAGGGAAGAACCTGCCTCTGAAGATAAGCTACTCCAAAATTTAGAAGAAAAGTTTAAGAACCTGGTTGGGATTCTCAAAAAAAGGACAAAAAAATAATAGGTTCTAGAAATAATGATCAGCATGTCATAAGAAAAGATCAAGATGAATAGGCAAAGGAAAAAGATAAAAAAGGAGATGACTGATACAGAATTTATACTTTATTTTTTGTCTGATTTATCCACTGGTAACAATAATGGTGTGTTGACATTTCACAAAACCACAGTATTTATGTTAGTTTTTCTTTGTATTTCTGACAGGTTTTTCTTTATATATTTAAAAGAAATATTGTAAGGAACAGAGCAGCTCAAAAAAGTGATATGTATTATTTTAAATAGTAGTAGTATTGGGCATTCAATGTTTCACATGCATTTTTTTTTTTAATTCCTGAACAGCTGTGTGAATGGATAAGTACTTGCTGACTATAGCACCATATCTTCTTCATTTGGAATGATGTCCATTATTATGATAAAGTGTCCCCCCCTTTGTCCCATTTAGTTTTCTTGTCTAGATTTCTTTCCCCTCTAGTATTCATTTTACATTTTTACCATGCCTTTTTGTATTCTCTTACTTTAAAAACATGTTATATCATATATGTGTTTCATTTCATGAAAAACATGTGGTTTTTGGCTTAACATGTTTTGGGGGCCTGATTTAAGAGTCTTTGCTACTCTTACAGGCATTAATCCCATTTTCTTTGGTTATTATAATAAATGTTACTACTGTAACCTTAACTCATGTGTTTTGTCTTTTGCACTTCCTTGGTATTTCCTTTATTTTCTGTCTTATGTTGTGTGGATTATATTGACTTTGCTTTTATATTTGTCTGTGTTTTAGATGATAATAGATCATGTGACTTCTAGTAGTGGTTATCTTCAGTGTTTCAAATTTATTATCTAATTGCAGGGTCGGGAGCAAAGGAGGATCTTTGGGCTTCCCAACCCTCCAGCTCCCATTTGAGATAAAGTATTTAGTACAATTTACTTCCCCTTTCTTCACAGGTTTTAGTACAAGATATTATTACATTGTGACTTTTACATTCACTTTCAGTTTTAAAACTAGATTTAAAACAGCTGTTTAGACTTAACTATGTTGAACAATTTCAGTGTTTATTGCTGGTCTCTTTATAGTTGTTCTATTCCTGAGGCTTTTACTTTATTTTGTATATAATTAGGTAATTTTTTCAACAAAGGTATATTTTCTGAGTTCTTGTTTATATGAGAATGTTATTGTGTTACCTTTACATGTAAATGACTACTTTCTTTGTATACAAGGGTTAACATGTTAGATGTCTGTAAAATGGTTAAGTCTTAAGCTCATCACTGTTTTCTTCTATTATATCTCCAGATTTTTCTTCTGTTCTAGTTTTTCATTTCTTCAGTTGAACTTTTTTTTTTTTTTTTAGATTTTATTTATTTATTTGAGAGAGAGAATGAGATAGATAGAGCATGAGAGGGGGAGGGTCAGAGAGAGAAGCAGACTCCCCGCAGAGCAGGGAGCCCGATGCGGGACTCGATCTTGGGACTCCAGAATCATGACCTGAGCTGAAGGCAGTCACTTAACCAACTGAGCCACCCAGGCGCCCCGTCTTCAGTTGAACTTTTTAAACATCATCTCTGTTCTCCATTCTCCCTTGGTTATCATATTTTCTCTTTTCATCTTAATCCTTTGTCCTTTTATTTTAGATTCTGAGAAGTATTCTTAAGTTTGCTGTGTTGTCTGTATTTTTTTTTTGTCTGTCCTTTATGTCTGTAATGTTGATTCTCATTCTGCTACATTTTAAGTTTTTTTCAAATCTTCTGTATCAGTCATCTCCCTTTTTATCTTTTTCCTTTGCCTATTCATCTTGATCTTTTCTTATGACATGCTGATCATTATTTCTAGAACCTATTATTTTTTTGTCCTTTTTTTGAGAATCCCAACCAGGTTCTTAAACTTTTCTTCTGAATTTTGGAGTAGCTTATCTTCAGAGGCAGGTTCTTCCCTAGATTCTTCCTCTTAAAATATTTTACTTGGTGATAAAGAAGAGTGAAATCACTGCCTTATGGACATCTGTATGTCCAGAAAAATGTAATATTTCACTCTTCCTTAATGAAGAGAAAAATATTCCTCCCTTAGTGTGTATTTTAAGCTATGTATTAATTGAAATTAATACAATATTTTTCTACAGAATAAAACTTGACTTTGATGGCCTCCTCCCTATCCTGCAGAGATAATTTCTAAAAATGCATTTATTGTATTTTGTTATAGAACCATGCTTTAAAAAAACAACAACCTTGCTTTATTTCTTAGGATAGTTTTACATTTACAGAAAAATTATAAAGATAGTACAGAGAGTTTCCATATACTTCTCATGCAGGTCCCCCTATTACTAACACCTTACATCAGTATGGTGCATTTATCATAATTAGTGATCAACACTGGTACATTATTATTAACTAAAGGCCATATTTTATTTACATTACTTTAATTTATACCTAATATCATTTCTCCCATTCCAAGACCCCATCCAGGATACTGCATTACATTTAGTCATCAAGTGTTCTTAGATTCCTCTTGGCTGTGACATTTTTTTCAGACTTTTCTTATTTTTGATGAGTTTTTGAGGAGTAGTGGTGGAATATTTTGTAGAATGTTCCTCAGGTGGGATTTGTAGACTTGGTTCTTCCCTAGATTCTTTTGAGTAGACTGGCGTCATGGGATTTTGACAAATCACAAGGCTAACATACCATTTTCACCACATCATATCAAGGGTGCATACTGTCAGGATGACTTTTCACTGTTGATCTTGGTCTTGATTACCTGGCTGAGGTTGTGTTTGTCAGGTTTCTCCACTGTAAAATTACTCTCCCCTCCTGTTTTTCACACTGTGCTCTTTGGAAGGAACTCACTGTGTGTAGCCCATAGCTAAGGATTGGGGAGTAATACTTCACCTCCTTGAGTGTACATATCTACATAAATTATTTGGAATACTTCTGCAAAGGAAATTTGTCTCTTCTCACCCATTTATTTATTCAATAATTCATTTATACCAGTACTGACTCAAGACTATTTATTTTATACTTCGGATATAATCCAATACCACTTCATTTATTTCATTGTTCAGATTGTCCAGCTTCAGCCATTGGGAACTTTTTCTGTTGGCTGCTTTGACATGCCCTCATTATTATGGGCTTATTTTTTCATTTTGAGCACTTCCTTATTTACTGGTACTATAAGATATTCCAGGCTCATTTCGTATATTTCCTGCCTTAGTCCTAGAATCGGCAATTCCTCTAAAGGGCCCTATTCTTTTATTGGGGAATGGTATTAGAAACCAAGATCTGGGCATTAGGCGTGCTCAATGCTACTGAGGTGTCATTACTTCTAGGCCTTCTCAGCTGACAGAGCAAGGAGATATATGTGTGTATACTAACCTGTGTATATACATACATCTGTAAATATCTCTTTATGTAGCTACTTGTATCTATATCAAGCTAAACATGAGTTCATACTGATGTCTCCAACTCCAGCTCATTACTATATGAATCATTCTAGCCTCCCCCTATTGCTGCTCTGTAAACTCCCACTCTGGAACCTTGCTTTACTTTTAAAATAACCTTTTCTTTAAAAAAAAAAGTTCTGGTTCTATAAATATGCCTGTTTATGTGTGTATATATTACATACTCATTGTAGAATATTTAGAAAATTCAACAATGTCTATGGAAGAAAGCCCAAATCTCCTATATTCAATCACTGTTAACAATCCCCCCCAATTTTATGAACAAAACTGTAATCACACTAGCTATACTATTTTGTGATCTGTGTTTTCCACTCAACCACGTATAATGAGCTTTTCCTCCATGTCATAACTATTCTTAAAGGTCATGATTTTAATTACCTATAGAATATTAGCCTTTTGGACTTTTACATTTTAATAACTTTGGTGTTATAAGTAATGGTAATAAATACTCCTAAAGTTAAGGAGTCATTAAGTACATACCTGATTTTTATTTAGAATATTTTATGGAAATAAAATCACTGGGCCCTAGGGTATGACCATTTTAAGGAGAATGATAAACAATGAAAAATTTTCTTCCAGAAAAGATAGCAGCAATTTAGCTTCCTGTCATCATTGTATATGAGCCATTTTCTCTACATCCTTAGCAATACGAGGTGTTGGGATAATTTTTAAAAATCATCAATCAATTAATTAAAATGGCATCTTGCTGGGTTTTTTTTATTACATTGATTTTATTTTATTACCAGTGTGTTTGGACAGCCTTTTCCTAAATTAGTTGCACATTATATTTGTTCATTTCTCTATTGCCTGTTAATACCCTTGCCTATTTTTTTGTTAGGTATTTTTATTTTTTTTTATTGTTTCAAAATAATATTATACTTTGAAAACAAATGTGTATTCAATATAGAAAACTCTAAAAACAAAGAAAAATACAAAGAAAAAAATTACCCATGATCTCATCACTCATTCTGATTTCATTGCTATTATTTTCATTTTGATGTGTCTATTTACACACCAGAAATCAATATTTTACATTTTATATATGGCTAATTAGAAAAATGATACACTGACTCCTTCTTCTGTAGCCTGATTATTCATCACTTAGGGTTATATCATTAATATTTCCTCAACCAACTCACAATGTCCTTTTCTACTTAAAAGCAAAGACCTCTTGGGAATGAGCGCCCATGCATCTATATGTCTTTTCTGCAGTCTTCCTTCATCAAGCATTCTGACTCCATTCAACAGGTTGATGAACACCCAACTCTGGACCATCTCCTATTTCCATGGCTCTATTCTCCATGCCACAGGATTTCTACAGGATTAGTACTCGCCCTACTTCCTGGAATTGTGAGCCACAGCAGCCTGGCACTGCTGCTGCTGCTGCCACTCTCTTAGCCTTGGGGCAGGGAATAGGAGGGATGGCTACTTTCCGCTTTATCACTCCATTCCAATCATATATACAGGCCTGTCTCTGAATTTTCCATAGCACGACTAAGATATTGCTCTAACATTTCACAAAGACTGGGCAAAGACCTTACAATGAAAGAAGATAAATTGAACAAAGAGGAAGTTAAAATCAATTACTGGATTATTCCCTGAGACCACGTATCCAGGTTCTTTCATCTGAGTCCCCAGCTGGCCCTACCAGGGCCACTTCCGAGACTGGGTAATTCTGGTAGTGGTTCACCTCATTTGCCTCCATTCTCAATGGCTTCCTGTAATGCCTTTCTCTTTCTTGGAGCCTCAAGTTCCCTCCCCACTGAAAGTACTCATTTGTCATCTCTAGATTGGTTCCCTGCCATGATGATTGACAGTTGCAGCAGCCACTCCTCTCAGAAATAGAAATAAACCTAGTGTTCTGCCCACAGTGGTGGGGCTTGTTTTTGGACACCCTCTCTCCCAACATAATCATAATGATTAGTACTTTTTTGAAGTCAGATTATTAAGTATAAAATTAAAATCTCCTTACAGGCTAGCAGAAAATGGAAAAGATACAGGCATAAAGCTAATCATTGCTGTACAATTTATAACTGCAAAAGGCTGTCCCTCAACAGGATGAACAACTATGATACTGACACATCATGAAGCATTATGCAACTATAAAAAGAATAATTCCAAATAATGCTAAAGAATGATATTCAAGATATAATGCTTAGTGAGAAAAGCAAGGTAGAGAAAAATGTGCATAGTATACTAACATTTGTCTAGGAAATGAGGATACATGAATGTATGTGCATATTTGATTATATTAAAAATTCAATTATAAACCATGAAATAAAATTGTTATCTACAAGGGGAGGGAGGGAACAGAGTGGAGAAAAAAATGGTAGAAGCTAGACTTCCCAAATATACCTTGTTTGTAGATTTAACTTTGGAACCATGTAAATATTTACATAATTAAAAATTAAGTAAAAATAAAAATATTATCCCTAAAAATTAAAATAAAAATAGAGACAAATGAATTTAAATGTGTAGTGAGTTGGTGACTTAGCCAAGCATGGAGAAGTTATTTGAAGAGGCTATAAACCAAAGTAAGGTGACCAGACATCCATTGTGGCATATATCCTTAGGGCTAAAAGACCTATGAAAAATTTCTAGATTTGTCCATTGAAAAAGCCTGAAAGCAATGACCAGTCTATAGCCACAAGCTGGTGTTCACTTTATGGTGTCTTAATGCTATTTCTCAGTAAAAAGAACCAGGAATCATTGGTGAAATGGTGGATTCCAGGTCTGGTACAAGAAGTGGTTCAGATGTCTGAGCATCTTTTCAAACCAGAAATCTAGGATGTGTTTAAAGTCTCAAGAACCAACTGGAAGTGGCTCCTCCTGACCAAAACAGGAGCAATTTGAACAATAAGAAGAGGAACAATGGCAATGGGGTGAAATATATTAAACGTGTTAAAATTCATGCATTCATAATGACAAATAAGTACATCATGATCCTTTGGAGATGTTAGAGAACCAACTCATGATTTGGAAAACTGATAAATAAAAGGGAAGAATGAAACATTTAGCCAGCCTTTCCTGTACAAATGCATCTTAGGACAGCCAAAGTGTTGAGCAGGAGAGACTTCCTAGAACTATCCAGCTGATAAATAAAGAAGAAATGATAGATAATCACCATTTTGCAACCCCAGTGAAATGAATCTAGTCAAGGAGAATCAGTGGCTGCTAAAATCACAAAAGGAAAGATAAGCAGACTATGTGCCTTTTGGTGGGCACGCACAACACCAGTTATGAAGCACTCTTGCCCCCAGAACAAACTCAAACTAGATCTAGCTACCCACATATAGAAAATACTGGGGACAGAAGCACATGCTAAGTGACACTGCTGACAAATGATCTAGTTTCTCTAACAACAACAACAAAAAGGCAAGAAAAAAAGGAAGGAGATACCAAAAGGTTAATAAAAATTTAAGAGTCATAGCAAGCAAATGCACATATGGATGTTTAGATCCTGATTTAAACAAACTAATTGTCAAAAAGTATTTATGAGACAACTGGGGAAATTTAGACATCAACTGAATATTTGATGATATCAAGGAATTAGTGTTAATTTAGGTGTGGTGGTGGTATTGTGGTTACATTTAAGAAAACAGTCCTTATCTTTTAGAGATACATATTGACACATTTTCAGAAGAAATTATATGGTTGCTTCAAAATAATCTAGCATGTGGGGTGAGGAAATGGGGTGATAGAATGCAATAAGAATGGCCTTGGACTGTTTTTTTTTTTTTAAGCTTTATTTATTTATTTGAGAGAGAGATAGCATGGGGGGAAGGGGCAGAGGAAAGAGAGAGTGAATCTCAAACAGACTCCCCACTGAGTGCAGAGCCCGATGGCTGTGGCTCAATCCCATGGCCCTGAAATCATGACCCTAAGATCATGACCTGAGCTCAAACCAAGAGTCAGTTGTTCAACCGATTGACCCACCCAAGTGCCCCTTGGACTGTTGTTTTTGTACCTGGGTAACAAGTACATGTGGGTTCACATGTTATTCTCTCTCTTTTGCATATATTTGGAATTTTCATGATATAAAAAGGGAAGAAGGAGAAGGAGAGGGAGAGGGAGAAGGAGAAAAAAAGGAGAAGGAGGAGGAACGGGAGGAGAAATCTTCCTGTAGGGTTTTACCAGTACATTTAGTTGTGTTTTCTTCAGAAGCTTGTGGTGAAGAAGGGCATACTCAAGTCCTGTGCACGGGCCTCTGGGTCTCTATTCTGGGATTCTTTGGGGGAACTTTGTGAATGAAAACATGCACACTCACCTCCCAAGATGTAAGAACAGTGCAGCCTAAGTCTATTTAGTGAAGAAAAATTCCATATAATCTTCAAAGATGCAACTTTACCTATAACAAAGATAGGCTTTTGCAGGATTCTGTAGAACTAGAATTCTCAAAGTGTGGTCCAGGCAACCTCAGGGCCCCTGAAACCACTTCAGGAATCCATGTGGTCAAAACTATTTTTATAATAATACTAAGATATATTTGCCTTTTTCACTCAGTCTTTCACAGGGTACTGGAGACTTTTCTAGAAGGTACATGATTCTAGATATCTTGATTGCTCTGGCAGCTAACAGAGTGTGAGCTTGTGTGTTATTTTTATGTGGTTGAGTTCCTGTGTTTTAAATTTTTTTCCATGTAACATCTCCAAATTCCTTCTTCTTGCAAAACACAGACACACAGACATACAGACACAGACACACACACAGACACACACACACACAAATTGATATTATTTGCTTCCCAGAATCCACTCACCTCCTACCCCAAGATTTCAAAGTCATAGGACAAATTCTTAATTAAGGCTCAAGGCCAAACACTTGGGTTTTCTTTCTCCCCTGATGGTCTCTGCAAAAAGTAACTTTTCCTCAAACACATAGCCCACGGGGAGTCTGGGCTACTTTAGGCCACAGAACCTCTACCTGCCCCTTCCAGAGCATATCCTTGGGTCATGGCCCTTTCTTTTTGCATCTATAAAATAGCAGACAATGAATGGCTCTTACCTTCTTGAAATGATGAAATAATGCAACATGCATATAATAACTGGGTTCTGCCTACAGTGACTGTAAGGAATGGCCGGTTTACTCCATTATCCGAAATCACTGGAGATCATGATGGCTCAACACATTACTTTTCCCTTCCTTAAGGTCATTCAAAGAATATCTTGGTTGGGTTTCTGGAAGGTCTTTTTTTTTTTTTTTTTTTTTGCTCCCCTTCCTTCATTCCTGAGCCCCTCTCCCAATCCCAACATACTTAGTCTTTTTCACCCCTCAGTCCTCACCCCAGATTCACCCTCTATTCTTAATGTCTTCAAGGTTCTGAACATTGATCCTGTTGCCGTGTTGGGACAGCAGTAGTTCCTTACTGTGTAAGGAGGAGAAGCTAGAAAGTGGTGAAGGAAACAGGATGGTCATGTAGCCCAAGGTAGCTGCTCATGAGTGGTTAGCCTTCCTTACTGACTGCCCCATTAGAGACTCCTTACTCCATCAATTTTTGTTCCAGTCCATTGACCAACACCTTTGTTTTTGTCACCTCCAACCCAGCCCTCCTGTTATAACACCCATTATTCTGTCATTATGATCACTTCCTTACATATACTCTTAACTCCCTTTCACCTCTCTCCTTCCATTGAACACACATGGCTAATCCCACTAATTCCACCCTTGGTTACACCCAACACCCAGCTTGCCCCTGAACAACTGAATGTGACTGGATAAATCACCACCATGCTTACTGGTCTGATTAACTTACAAATACAAATATCCAGTGGGCCTTCATTACCTCCCAGCAATGCCATTGTATTTTCCCAGTCATTCCACTCTTCTCTCTGACCTGACTTCTCATATTTTCAAATCTGTCCTGAAACATCAAACACTAAAAAACCATACATTTATTGTCTAAATCTGGGTACCCTTGGGAGTAAAAAGGGGTGCTATTAATAGATTTGGGAGACAACAGACTAAAGCAGTGTTATTCCAGGCAAATCACATTCTCCTATCTGATACCTTCCTTTCTCTTCACTTTCATCTGGCGATTTCATGGCTTATCTCATGGAGAATAGAGAAATAATAGAAATGAGTTCCAAACCTGACAACAACTTCATCTGCAGCTGTGTTCTTGGCCTTCCTTGTTCTTCCAGTGGATGGTGTATTAGTTTCCTGTGGCTTCCATATTAACTTACTATAAACTTGGTGGCTAAAAATGACAAAAATGTATTCTCTCACAGTTCTGGATGCTAGAAGTCTGAAATCAAGGTGTTGGCAAGGCCACACTCCCTCTAATGGCTTTGGGGAAGAATTCTTTCTTCCCGGTTTCTGATGGTTGCTGGCAATCCTTGGCATTCCTTAGCTATAGACACATTGCTCCAATCTCTGTTCTCATTTTCACATGGCATTCTTCTGATGTGTCCCTGTCTCTATTTTCTCTTCGTATAAGGACACCAGTTATTGGATTAGGGACCAGCTTTATCCTGTATGATCTCATCTTAACTAACTACATCTACAAGTAAGGTCACATTCGAGGGTTCCAGGGGAACATGAATTCTAGGGGGACACTATTCAACCCAGTACAGATGGACTCCCAAATCCAACCCCTCCACTTTGGCTGTCTGCATCCCCTTCCCATTGGCCTTTTCAAAGACTCTGTTCCTGCAGTTCTCTCTTCTCTCTGGTGCTTGACCATTACCTCCTCTTTAGTGTGTCATTCCTATCATGGCACAGACATGCTGTCATATTGTCTATATTAAAAACCCTTCCCACATGCAGGGCTCCCCTCCATCTACTGACCCACTTCTCTGCTCTTTATAGCAAAAGGCCTTGAATGAGTCACCTGTGCTCACCATCTGCACTTCCTCTCTGCCCAAATTCTCTTTAACTCACTTTGGTCTAGGTTTCAACTTTACTGCTCCAATACAACTAGCCCTGTCAGGGTCACCAGAGATTGCCATCTTGCCAAATCCTTTCCAGTGATATTTAATGATCAGTCCTGTCTCTCACTTGGATTTGGGACACAATGCTTTCTTGGTTCCTTCCTATTTCAAGCCTCCCATTCTCAGACTCCTTTGCTGGCTCCTCACCTTCTTTCTGACCTCTAAATGCCAAATGTTTCTAGGCCCTCTTCTCTTTCAGGTCTGTGCCCACTCCACCGGTGACCATCACTAGTCCCTTTGCTTGCCATTGGTATGCTGATCACTCCTGCCACATGTCCAGTCCCAGTTCCTGACTCACCTCTTGAATACCCCTTTATCTGTACTTGCATACACATCTTAAAATTAGCATGTCCTAGAACTGAACCATCGATTTCCCTCCACCCAGCATTTATGCCACCTTCAAAATGCACCATCCTCCATTTTCCCCCCTCAGTAAATGGAACCTCCCTCCTTCCAGACTCTCAGACCAAAAATTTAGTGTTCTTCTGCTTCTACACATATCTTCCTGTGTTCCCCAGTCCCAACCACTCCCCTTCATCTTGATGCAGTCCTTCTTAGGCCACATCACTAGGATCTTCTACCTGGACTTCTGTAATGGCGTCCAGCATCCCTCTTGTCCCTCTCCATTCCATTCTCTACCCAGGAGCCAATCCAATCATGTCATTCTCTTGTTCAAAGCTTCCCCACTGACCTTTCCTCTCATATCACTTAGAGTGGAATCCAAATTCTTCGCCTACCTACAAGTCCCAACATATACCTGGACATTGGTTAGCTCTTTGACTTCCCTCTTCCTATGCTCCCTCAGCTTCACCTATACTAGCTTAATTGTGGGACCTTGATCATACCAAGTTCTTCAACCTCAGGGCTTTGCCTTTGCTGTTTTCTCCCGCTGACATTCTCTGCCCTCTGATTTGATTTGTTCTCTCTCATTTTGTTCAGGTTTTAGCTCAAATGTCACCGCCTTAGTGAGGTCTTGCCTAACCACCTTATCTAAACCAATTCTCCCCTCCTGGCCCCTGTATACACCCAACTCACTTTCGCTCTGTCTTTTTACCTAGTTTCAGTTTTCTTCATACTTGTTATCAATACCTGCAATGATACTATATATGCATTTTGTTTTCTTGTCCCTTTCCTCCACTATACTGTAAACTTCATGAGGGCAAGGCTTTATTTGTTGTGTTCAGTGAGAATAATACCTAGCATGTTGTACTGAATAAGTATGACTTTACTTCAATTTTTAATATTATTACAAAAGCAAGGTATTTTTAAATTAATGCTAAAAATGAAGTTTAATTAGTAGCAAGAGTTTTTGTATGGCTTGAGAAAAATATTCATTTTGAAAGTGTTATTTGATTTAATGGCTTTCTATAGGAATCCTGAACATTCAAGGATATTAGTGATACATATCAAGTTTAAAGCTGGTTTTAGTAGTTTTAATAGTAATTATAACAAATACCATTATTCAGCCCTTATTACAGTGACAGGTGCTTTGTATGGATTATCTTATCTAATTCTTAAAACAACTCTATGGGGTATTTATCACCTCAATTTACAGATGTGGTGTGGTAGTTTAAAATACGTCCACAAATTCTTTGATAGACCTCCCTTTAAAAGGTGGGAGCTAATTTGCCTCCTCTTGAGGGGGGGCTAGGCTTAGTGGCTCAGTTCTAAAGAATAGAAGATGGTGGAAGTGACAATGCTTGGTTTCTAAGATTAGATGGTCAAAGCCATTGTGACTTTCTCCTTGTTCTTTCTCTTGGATCACCCAACCTAGGTCTTAGTTTTCTCATCTTTGATGCAAAAGGCATGGGCCTGACATCCCCAGTCACACAGTCTGACGTGTTGTAAATTGCCTCTGCATCAAATAGCTTTAGCATGGATCAACACATCATATTAATTAGGGGCTCTATTCTAGAAAGAGCTGAAGCTTTGACAGTTTTGCTCTATTTTTAAAAATTTTTTATTGTTATGTTAATCACCATACATTACATCATTAGTTTTTGATGTAGTGTTCCATGATTCATTGTTTGTGTATAACACCCAGTGCTCTATGCAGAACGTGCCCTCTTTAATACCCATCACCAGGCTAACCATCCTCCCACCCCCCACAGTTTTGCTCTATTTTGTTGGATTTGGGGGACTAGATGAGAATGGCATGAGGTCACTCAAGCAAACCTATGAAGAGATCTGCATGGCTAGGACCTGAAGCCTCCTGCCAGTCAGCCATGTGTGGGCACCATCTTGGAGGTAGAACCTCCAGACTCAGTAAAACCTTCAAATAACTGCCATCCTAGCCAACATTTTGACTGCAATCCCATAAGAGATTATTAAGTCAGAACCACCCGGGTAAGCTGCTCCTGAATCTCCAACACAGAGATACTATGAGATAAGAAATACCTTTTGTTTTAAGCCACTAAGTTTTGGGGATAGTTGATTGTGCGGCCAAAAATAACAAATACATTTGTAAATGGAAGGACAGCATGGTTAAGTCAAGAAGCTCACAGCATATAGCTAGCAGTGATGATGCAAGAATCCAGGCATTTTGATTCTATAGTCTACAGGTTCAACCACCATACTATATAGAAGGTCAAGATCATGTCTCAAGTAATTGCCACATTCTAATCCACTGTCAGGGTAGTGAATACAATCTGTTCTTGGCTATTAAACTGGCTGGTCTTGCTCCATCACAAGGTCATGTTCTAGGCAGCCACTGCCCTTGCTTCTAAGTCCTCATTCTGCCCCAGGTTTGTTCCACCATATAGTGGATATCTATCTCACCAGTATGTCTTTGTCCATTCCTCTGGGCTTCTGCTCATTCCCATTTCCAATCATGTAATTCTGGTAAAGCTGCCAAATATTGTACTCTTCTTGCCCCACAGGTGGATATGTGACTTAAGCTGGCCAATCATAGAGTACTATCAGTGATTGACTACAGTAATTGGGCCACAATAAGAGCATATGATCTACAATCAGCCAAGCAGAGCCTTTCCCTGGATTTATATTATATTATATTATATTATATTATATTATATTATATTATATT